>NC_090076.1:8935647-9094836 GCF_038355195.1 Osmerus mordax | reverse complement strand
TACGGTGAGCTGGGCAGACCGTCTCTCTCGTAGGGTCATCAAGCACAAGCACAATGTGACGTATCACGTAAAAACATCTGTTGGATAAGGTTTATGTGTTATATGTGTGAATGAATTACGATAAGTCTTCGCATGTAAAAATATTTAATAATTAGTTTTTTTATTATAATCAATTATATATTTACAAATCTATCTCTCTCTCTCTCTATCACTCTCTCTCTCTCCAGTCCCTCCTGTGATTGGTGGAAATGGGGCGAAGGGCGAGGAGTTGACCACAGTTCTAGACAGTTCCGTCAGCCTGGAGTGTGTGGCCACGGGCTCCCCTCCCCCCCAGCTCACCTGGCTGAGGAACGGCCTCCCCCTCCCAGTCTCCTCCCACCTCCGCCTGCTCTCCGCCGGGCAGGTGCTCAGGTACTGCAGGGTCAGGGGTCAGGGGTCACAAGGGAACCAGCTTCAGACTCTCTTTTACAACTCTGGGGAAAAGCATTTTTTATATTTTTTTCATTTCTGTTCCTGACAGGATCAGCCGATCTCAGGTGTCTGATGGTGGCTCCTACACATGTATGGCGTCGAACAGGGCAGGAGTCGACAACAAACACTATAACCTCCAGGTCCATGGTAACTAAAATAAATCAGTATCTATATATGTTACTGGAACAACCTCAACACCATACACCCCTGTTTAACTGGAACACAACACACTCTTCTTTAGACAAATTAAGCAGGTCTTTGTGATGTCACATCCTGCCTCTTCCCCCCTCCAGTTCCTCCCAGCCTGGACGGAGCAGGAAGCACGGGGAGGTGACGGTGGTGCGGGGGGACCTCGCGTCGCTGGTGTGCATCGCTGACGGGACCCCCGCCCCCACCATGTCCTGGCTGAGAGAGGGGGTCGGCCTCATCCCCGACCCCAGCCTCGGCCTCCTCAACCTGGGGAGCACCCTCCAGATTGCCCACGCCAGGGTCAACCACACGGGCCGCTACACCTGCCTGGCTAACAACACTGCTGGCCAGGCCAGCCGCCACTTCAAACCTCAAAGTGTTCGGTGAGCGTGGCTGTCGTAGCCTGGGGGTGAAGGGTCGAGTTCTAAATTGTAGGAGGGGGGCAGCCTTTGGGATGCAGCCTTAGATATAATTATGTTAATAAGTGTGTGTGTGTGTGACCTCTCCTCTCTGACCTCTCCTTCCCCTGACAGACCCTCCTCGTGTCTCGGGTTCGGGCGTGGCGGCGGAGGTGTCGGTGGTGGTGAACCAGGTGCTGGAGCTGCTGTGTGAGGCCACGGGGATCCCAGCCCCCAGCCTCACCTGGATGAAGGACGGCAGGCCCCTCCCCCAGACGGACAGCATGCGCCTCCTCCGGGGGGGCCAGGTGCTCCGGGTGGCCTCCGCCCAGGGTGAGAGGGCACGGGACCACCCCAGGGACAAGGCCTGTCTCCTCTCTCCTTTACTTCCTGTTTCTCACCCTCTCTCTTGTTCCTACTTCTATCCCTCCTCACATGCTTCCTTGTTCTCTCTCTCTCTCTCTCTTCTCTCCTCTCTCTCCTCTCTCTCTCTCTCTCTCTCTCCTCTCTCTCTCCTCTCTCTCTCTCTCTCTCTTCTCTCTCTCTCTCTCTCTCTGTCTCTCTCTCTCTCTCTCTCTCTCTCTCTGTCTCTCCCAGGTGGAGGACACAGGGAGGTACACCTGTCTGGCCAGCAGTCCTGCGGGAGACGATGACAAGGAGTTCCTGGTCCGCGTGCATGGTGGGTAATGTAGTTTAACGACCAACGCCGAAAAGTTCAACCTCGACGTCTCTTTGAACGGAGGGATGACCCTCGGTGTATCTGTCCCAGTTCCCCCTAACATCGCCGGGGAGAGTTCTCCTCAGAACGTGTCGGTCCTGCAGAACAGACAGGTGACCCTGGAGTGCAAGTCCGACGCGGTCCCGCCCCCCCACCCTTACCTGGCTCAAAGACGGACAGCCGTTAAGGTAAACATCCCTGCATGTGTGTGTTAGGATGCGTGTGGATACAGTTTAGTATTAAAGAAAGTGTGGACGTTGAGTTGATAGTTAGGATTGTCCCTCCCGGGCCTCCGTAGGCCTCTCCTCGCGTGCGTGTGGTGTCCAGTGGGCGTTACCTGCAGATCAACAGCGCTGAGCTGGCAGACGGAGCCCAGTACACCTGCGTCGCCAGCAACATCGCTGGCCAGACCACCCGCCAGTTTACCTGGCTGTCAACGGTACTGCACAGCACACAGCCTGACTGCATGCTCACTCAGAGCTTCCAAATGTCGTTTACGGTGTTGGATGTAACGGATCTCTCTCTCTCTGTCTCTCTCTGTCTCTCTCTCTCTCTCTCTCTCTCTATGTCTCTCTCTCTCTCTGTCTCTCTCTATGTCTCTCTCTCTCTCTGTCTCTCTCTCTCTCTCTCTCTCTCTCTCTCTCTCTCTCTCTCTCTCTCTCTCTGTGTGTCTGCCTGTCTCTCTCTCTCTCTCTCTGTCCATCCAGTGGCCCCTACCATTCAGGACGGGCCCCTGACCGTGTCGGTCCTCGTAGACCAGTCTGTAGTGCTGGAGTGCATCGTTGCCGGGGTGCCCGCCCCCAGGGTCACATGGAGAAAACACGGCGCCGTGCTGGCGGGAACCAACCCCAGGTCAGCCCGCGATGCACAGTGATGATGTCACACCTCTTTCACACAGGGGCTTCACATCCAGGGTTTGAAGTTTTGAGTTTCTATTCGTTTACACAGCGTTTACGTGACTTTCATCGGTTCTTGTTGTCGCTGTTTCCCCTCCCGATCAGATACACGTTCTCCGAGGACGGGTCCCTCCACATCCAGCAGGCCAGGTGCCGGACACAGGACGTTACCTGTGCATGGCAACCAACCAGGCAGGGACCCAGCGCAAGAGGGTGGACCTGGAGGTGTATGGTACGACCAGCCACTTCACACACAGCTGCCATCACCTCTCTCTGTCTCTCTCCCCTCTCTCCTCCACCACCTCTCTGTCTCTCTCTCCTCTCTCCTCCACCACCTCTCTGTCTCTCTCTCCTCTCTCCTCCACCACCTCTCTCTGTCTCTCTCCCCTCTCTCCTCCACCACCTCTCTGTCTCTCTCTCCTCTCTCCTCCACCACTTCTCTCTGTCTCTCTCCCCTCTCTCCTCCACCACTTCTCTCTGTCTCTCTCTCCTCTCTCCTCCACCACCTCTCTCTGTCTCTCTCCCCTCTCTCCTCCACCACTTCTCTCTGTCTCTCTCTCCTCTCTCCTCCACCACCTCTCTCTGTCTCTCTCCCCTCTCTCCTCCACCACTTCTCTCTGTCTCTCTCCCCTCTCTCCTCCACCACTTCTGAGCTTTCCACGTCCATTTTCTCTGTCTCTTTAGATGAAGGTGTCTGTTGAATGTCTACAAATGTGGTGTTGTAGAATCTTCCCCTGGTGTTCCCAGTTCCCCCTCCGTCGCCGACGGTCCCACCAACCTCACGGTGACGGTAAACGTCCAGACCACCCTCTCCTGTGAGGCCACGGGCATCCCCAAGCCCAGCGTCGCCTGGAGCAAGAACGGTCGCCCGCTCAACACGGACCAGAACCAGAACATGTTCAGGTCTCTCCCATGTCTACCTCTTGACCAACGGGCCTTTACAGAACATCCCAGTTCGTAAAAAGCCAACTCACTTTACTTAACCAAGTTCCTCCTTCCCTCCCCTCACCACCAGGCTGCTGTCGTCAGGCTCCCTGGTTGTCATGGCGCCCACGCTGGAGGACACGGCCGTGTACGAGTGCGCGGTTTCGAACGAGGCGGGAGAAGTCTCCAGAGCCGTGGAGCTCACCGTCCAGGGTGAGGAAAGAGACAGGCCACCACACACCGCCTGGCGTCATCACAAACGACCCGCCTCAGCTCCGCGGACGTGTCTCACCTGTGTCCTGTGTCCAACCTGTCCCTGCAGTCCTCCCTCCATAGCGACGAGGCCACAGAGCTGGTGGTGAGCAGACTGTCCCCGGTGGTCATAGCGTGTACTGCGGCCGGAGTGCCCGAGCCTGAGCTCACCTGGAGCAGAAGGGGGGTGAAACTTCCCAAGCAGGGGGAGGGCTTCAGCATCCTGCCTCAGGTAGGAGACACCTCACACACACACACACACACACACACACACACACACATCCCTCTGATACGGCCCTCTCTACGTGCAGGTTCAGTAGAGATCACGTCGGCTGAACTGAGACACTCGGGTCGTTACTCCTGCGTCGCCAAGAACGAGGCGGGGTCCGCCACGCGCCACGTCACCCTCACCGTGCAGGGTGGGTCGCTCGCTCCCGAAGCCAATCACTGCTCCCGAAGCTGGCGCTCGCACGCGGGACCAGCCAATCACTGCTCACTGCTGTATTCAGGAAGTGGTTTTGATAGGCATAGGCTATTTACACACACATACGTCTCTATTCATCTATAATATCTCATCCGAATGTTAAATATATCTCCCTCTGGGATGTCTGAAACGAGTGTTGTTGATACAGCACAGCAACACAAGGGGATAGTCCGTTCTGGTTGTCATGTCCGTTCTGGTTGTCATGTCCGTTCTGGTTGTCATGTCCCTGCTGTTGTGTTCAGAGGTGCCAGTGATCCAGGCCCAGCCGCCCACCCTGGACGTCATCCTGAACAGCCCCGTCACGCTGCCCTGCAGGGCCACGGGCTCCCCTCCGCCCTCCATCACCTGGCAGAAGGAGGGCGTCAGCATCCAGACCAAGAGTAGGCTGTGTGTGTGTGTGTGTGTGGACGTGTGTGTGTGTGTGTGTGGACGTGTGTGTGTGTGTGGACGTGTATGTGGATGTGTGTGTGTGTGTGTGTGTGGACGTGTGTGTGTGTGGATGTGTGTGTGTGTGGACGTGTGTGTGTGTGTGTGGACGTGTGTGTGTGGACGTGTGTGTGTGTGTGTTGGGGGAGTGTCAGAGTGTGTATGTGTGTGTCTATATTAGTAGACAAACACAGTACAACATCAGACCCACCACTGTAAACCAACCTGCCTGCCCCTCTGTGTCCCAGTCGGATCGTTCACAGTGCTGCCCACAGGAGCCCTCCAGATCTCCAAGGCCTCCGTGTCAGACTCAGGCAGCTACATGTGTGTGGCCCAGAACCCCGCGGGCACCGCCCTGGCCAAGACTAAGCTCCGGGTTCAGGGTAGGTCCAACACAACCTCCTTTTCATGGCGTTCATTCACTCGGGTCCAGTTCGATTGTGTCTCATCCATCTCGCCCTACTTCCTCCCTGCAGTCCCTCCAGTGATCAGGTCCCTGACCCAGAGCTACCTGGTGCCCCTGGACACCTCTGTCACCCTGCAGTGCCAGGCGGAGGGCTCCCCCCTGCCCACGGTGGCCTGGCACAAGGACGGCCAGCCCCTGGCGGAGTCTCTGCGTCAGCGGGTGCTGAGCTCTGCGGCTCTGCAGATCGCCTTCGCCCAGCCCAGCGACACGGGCAGGTACACCTGCACCGCTGCCAACGCCGCGGGCACCGCCAGCCTGGTGATGAGCCTCACTGTGCAGAGTGAGTTTGTCCACCCTTCAGACAACTACAGAGGAAAAAAAGACTACAAGTCCCATGGTTTTGCATTCGATACTTCCTGTACTGCCTGCTTCGTCACTGTGGATATTTAGCTTCAAAGTATTCTTTATAGTAAGTCTGTCTCTTCCACTGCACTGACATCTGTCCCTCCCTCCTACCTTTCCTCCCTCCCACCTTTCCTCCCTCCCTCCCTCCTTCTCTCTCTCTCTCTCTCCCTCTCCCTCCCTCCCTCCCTCCCTCCTTCTCTCTCTCTCTCCCTCTCCCTCCCTCCCTCCCTCCCCTACTTCAGTCCCTCCCTCCATCCGTGGAGGGGAGGCGGAGGTGTCGGTGGTGGAGAACACCCAGGCCCAGCTGTCGTGTGCGGCGGACGGGGTCCCCCCCCCCCAGCCTGTCCTGGGAGAAGGAGGGCGTGGTCCTGAGCGACAGCGCTGGAGAGTACACCATCCTGCCCTCTGGAGAGCTGGTCATCGACATCGCCCAGGTGACTGCTCTCCCCGGGGCCACTCTCGGTCTGCGTGTGGAGGGACAACCCAGGGAACGTCTGCCCAAGGATCTTCCCTGTGTTGTGGTTAGAAAGGGCCAACCAGCTTAAGAAGTCAGGGAGTCAGGTGGCTAAGCGGTTAGGGAAGTGGGCTAGTAATCAGAAGGTTGCCAGTTCGATTCCCGGCCATGCCAAATGACGTTGTGTCCTTGGGCAAGGCACTTTGCCCTACTTGCCTCGGGGAGAATGTCCCTGTACTTACTGTAAGTCGCTCTGGATAAGAGCGTCTGCTAAATGACTAAATGTAAATGTAAGAAGAGTAGTATGTTGTGTGTTACGTGCAGTAAAAACATTATATGGTGTCAAAATAAAATAAAAGATCTATGTGGATCATTACTTCTGTCTCTCGCCACCATCCCTCTCCCCACCCTCCTCCACCTGCCGTCTCAGCCCAGCGACGCAGGCAGCTACACCTGCGTCGCCTCCAACGTGGTGGGTCAGGACAGCCGTACGGTGGCCCTGCAGATCCACACCCACCCTGCCTTCAGCCGGCTCCTGGAGGACGTGGCCCTCAACAAGGGAGAGCGCCTCCTGCTGGCCTGTGCTGCCACTGGCACCCCCCCGCCCACCATCACCTGGGCCTTCAACAACAACATCATACCAGGTAGGTTAGATGGAACTGAGTTTACCTCAACGGGAAATTCAGGAGCGCCCAGACCACCTACACCAAGACAGAACTACTTGTCTATTCTTACAACCTCTTTGCTACTCTTATACAGTGATCTTATATTATCACACAAACGTGGTACTGATTAGCTCGAGCATGATAGCTACGTCTCAACTCTTTCTAGCTTTGTTTTGTAATTTTTGTAATAACTTTTCTTTGCCCCTGCAGCTCACTACGACCATGTGAACGGGCACAGCGAGCTGGTCGTGGAGCGCGTGAGCAAGGACGACTCAGGGACCTACTCCTGCGTGGCAGAGAACAGCGTGGGCTCCATCAAGTCTCTGGGCTTTGTTTACGTCAAAGGTGTGACCTCACTTCCTGCGACAGAGAACGAGGACGTGCGTCGAGTAATCGAATCGACTTGACGCTCTCCCATGTGTGTGTGTGTGTGTGTATGTCTGTGTGTGTCCAGAGCCCCCCATCATCGACGGGGACTCCAACTCCAACCGCATCGAGCCGCTGGGGGGCAACGCCATCCTGAACTGCGAGGTTCGGGGCGACCCCCCGCCCTCCATCCAGTGGACCAAGAAGGGCGTCCACGTCCAGATCAGCAACCGCATCCGCCAGCTCCACAACGGCTCTCTGGCCATCTACGGCACCGTGGTAACGGTCACATAGCAACGCTGAGAACAAAGCGTCTGCCACAAGGGAACATGTTTTCGTCCACTGGGGCTGGAGTTACTGAATGTTAAGCATAGTCTCTGAGCACGTATGCTTAGCCACTAGGTTGGCTAAGCGGTGCCTGTTTGATGTTGAATTGTACATGTATATGTTTTATTTGTAACTAGTTGTGCCACTGAAGTCTGTTAGAGAAAGGTTTTTTCTGTCCTGTGTGTGGGTGCGATGCTGTTCTTCTGTGTGTTCCTCCAGCTGTTCTTCTGTGTGTTCCTCCAGCTGTTCTTCTGTGTGTTCCTCCAGCTGTTCTTCTGTGTTTTCCTCCAGGGTGAGGATGCGGGGAACTACATGTGTGTGGCCACGAACGTAGCGGGCGAGGTGGAGAGGAGCGTTACTCTCACCCTGCAGAGTGAGTGTGTGCTAACAGGGCCTTCTCCTCTCCCCTCTCCTACTCTCCCCTCTCCTTTCACTGTGTGTGTGACATTTGTTTGGGGGGGGGAAGTTTTGAAAAAAAGGTTTAAAGGTGTAAAACTATATATTTTTTAAAAGGCTGCTAAAACATATTTTGGAGAAAAAAAAACGTTTCTAAAAAAAGTCTAGAAAGGTTGACAAAAAAATATGGAAAAACGTTTTGAAAGGTTGAAAATACCCCACTCATCCTGTACCTATGTTAGACTTTGTACCGTAAATAGCATCTACGTTATGAGTTGCACACAGTTAATGTTCACTGGCTAGATATACCTATCAAACAACCCCCCCACCTCACCACCACCTCCAGTCTGTATTAACCCCGCCCCTCCCTCATCCCAGGCGCTCCCTCCATCACCGTGGAGCCGGTGGACACCACCGTGGACGCTGGCTCCCCTCTGCTCCTCGACTGCCAGGCGGAGGGGGAGCCCAGGCCCGTCATCGAGTGGTCCCGGCAGGGGCGCCCCCTGCTGGCCAGCGAGCGCCGGCTCGTCCTGGACGCCGGCTCCCTGCTGCTGAGCAGCGCCCAGAGGGAGGACACCGGGGAGTACGAGTGCGTGGCCAGGAACCTGCTGGGCTCCGTGCTGGTCAGGGTCACCGTCACCGTGCAAGGTGGGTCACTGTCATCCTGTCAACGTGCAAGGTGAGGCTCTGTCTGTACCAGAGAATGAGCCCACTTTGAAGCCAGACAGAATGCCCATTTCCTTGTAGAATGACTGTTAGAATCCACAAGGCACTTATATATATATATATATATATATATATATATATATTTATATATGTATAAATACTTTGATAGAACATTTATTAAAAATACAGTACCAGTCAAAAGTTTGGACACATTTTCCCATGTGTCCAAACTTTTGACTTGTACTGTATTTCTGATGATGAAGTATACCCGTGTTATGACACACCTTTGCTGTGTGTGCGTTCCAGTGCACGGGGGCCTCTCAGAGTGGACGAAGTGGGGCCAGTGCAGCGTGTCCTGTGGGGTGGGAGCCCAGAGGAGGCAGAGGCAGTGTAACAGCCCCCTCCCCGCCAACGGGGGGCGCCACTGTGCGGGTCCAGACACGCAGACGAGCAGCTGTCAGGGAAAACCCTGTCCAGGTAGGAGAGGACACGCAACTCACACACGGCACCGTGAGAAACGTCCAGTGGCCTTACAAGGTGCCCTATGTGTGTGTGTGTGTGTGTGTGTGTGTAGTGGACGGTAACTGGTCCGAGTGGTCGTCGTGGGAGGAGTGTTCTCGCGCCTGCGGCCAGGGGAACAGGACCAGGGTGCGGGCCTGCAGTACCCCCTCGGCACAGCACGGGGGCAGACCCTGCGAGGGCCCGGCTGTGGAGGCCATCATGTGCAGCGTCCGGCCCTGCCCCGGTGAGAACCCCCCTGACCTGCCGAACGCACCTTCATCACAGCTCGTACATTCACACGGAAATATACTTTTCTTCACCGTTGTGCGTCAACCTGATCGTGTCTGCCTGTGTGTCTCCCTCAGTGGTGGGTAACTGGGGCTCCTGGTTGCCGTGGAGCCCGTGCAGTGAGACGTGCGGTAAGGGCGTGCAGACGAGGCTGCGGTTGTGTAACAACCCCCCGCCCACGTTCGACGGGCCGCGGTGCCAGGGCCCAGACACCCAGACCCAGGTCTGCAGGGAGAGATCCTGCCCCGGTGAGGAGGACAGCCAGGGGGGAGAGCCAGGGGGGAGAGCCAGGGGGGAGAGCCAGGGGGGAGAGCCAGGGGGGAGAGCCAGGGGCACAGGCACTGCTCCACCTCCAGGATGATTAGATTCTTACACAGCCTAATTCTTATATGACCATAGACCATGAATAATTCTGTACATAATTAATAGTTGTTAGTGGCATTATTGTATTGTTTTTAACAATGTTTTACTATTTACTGTGGCACTCTGAGATTCAGAATGTAGAGTGAGTTATAAATTATTATTTATTAATTATTACAATTATTATTGTGGAAACAGAAGGGGCTAGTGAACGTGCTTGACTCCTTTCCTCTCTCTCCTGCCCCCTAGTGGATGGGAAGTGGTCGTCGTGGGTGAGCTGGGGAGCCTGCAGCGTGTCGTGTGGAGGCGGGACCAGGCAGAGGACCCGCCTCTGTGCAAGCCCCGCCCCCCTGCACGGGGGGAGGCAGTGCGAGGGGAACGACGTGCACATAGACTTCTGCAACAGTGACCCCTGCCCCAGTGAGTTCACCCCTGAGGGCCCCCTGCCCCAGTGAGTTCACCCCTGAGGGCCCTCTGCCCCAGTGAGTTCACCCCTCAGGGCCCCCTGCCCCAGTGAGTTCACCCCTCCGTGCCCCCTGCCCCAGTGAGTTCACCCCTCAGGGCCCCCTGCCCCAGTGAGTCCACCCCTCAGTGCCCCCTGCCCCATGCTGTGAGAGCGTACACAGTCTGGGCTGCAGCTGGAATCTACTGTAGGATGATGTCATAACGGGGTCTTTTGTGTATACCTACTGTAAGCAAAAACTCTTGCTCTTTCACTTCCTCCCTCTCCCCCCTCACTCTCTCTCACTTGCTCTCTCTCTCTCACTTCCTCTCTCTCTCTCTCTCTCTCTCTCACTTCCCCCCTCTCTCTGTCACTTCCTCTCTCTCTCTCTCTCTCTCTCTCTCTCTCTCTCTCTCTCTCTCTCTCTCTCTCCCCCCCTCTCTCTGTCACTTCCTCTCTCTCTCTCTCTCTCTCTCTCTCTCCCTCCCCCCTCCTCAGTTCATGGTAGCTGGAGCCCGTGGAGCAGCTGGGGCAGCTGCAGCAGGACGTGCGATGGCGGCCAGACGAGGCGCTTCAGGACATGTGACAACCCCAGACCGGCCAATGGGGGCCGAGCATGCGCAGGGGCAGACTCCCAGATACAGAGGTGCAGCACAGACACCTGCCCAGGTACGCAGAGAGAGAGGGAGAGAGAGAGAGAGAGAGAGAGAGAGGGGGGGGGGGGGGGGGGGACGGTGTGTGTGGGTGAGAGGATTTCAGATTTATATAGAAAATAAATATTTCTGTAATTCCACCATTTATTTATTTCGGTTTTCTCCCAGTGGACGGTAACTGGGGGGCGTGGCTGGCCTGGGGTCAGTGTTCTGCCTCCTGTCGGGGCGGAGAGAGAACCAGAGTCAGGGTCTGCAACAACCCGTCGCCTAGCAACGGGGGCCGTTCCTGTCCGGGAGACTCAAACCAGCTGGCCAGGTGCAACCTCCAGGCCTGTCCAGGTAGGGGGTCTGGAGTGTGTGTGTGTGAGAGAAAGAGTGTGAGAGTGTGTGCGTGTGTGTGTGTCCAATTGTACAGTTGTCTCATTTAATCCACTTGAATCAGATGGAAGTATAATATTGTTTTCACGAGTGTGTACCTGATCTGAGCATGCCTCCCTCTCTCCCAGACGGCCCGCAGACAGCCCGAGGCAGCATCATAGGAAACATCAACGACATCGAGTTCGGCATCGCCATCCTCAACGCCACCATATCCGACGACCAGTCCGGAGGCAGGGTGATCCAGGCCACCGTATCAAATGTACCCCGGACGCTAGGTCAGTGTCAGGACAGCTCATTACACTCACAGGGGGTGATCCTTGATTTGAACCACCAGATACACCATGGAGAAACAACGCTGTGAATCATTGGGTCATCGATACAACTCCTGACCTATGACCTTTTGAGCCTAGGTCCTGCTATGAGGAAACTCATCTCCATCCTGAACCCCATCTATTGGACGACGGCGCATGAGGTGGGGGAGGCGGCCAACGGCTACACCCTCACGGGAGGCGTGTTCAGACGAGAGACACAGGTGGAGTTTGCCACAGGTGAGAGAGAGTGGGTCTGGACCTGTGTGTGTGTGTGTGTGTGTGTTCCAGTTAAAACGTTTCTCTCTCTCCTCCACAGGTGAGATTCTGAGGATGACCCACGTTGCCCGGGGGCTGGACCTGGACGGAGCGCTCCTATTGGACATCGTGTTGAACGGCCACATTCTGCAGCTTCCCTCTCACGCTGACATCAGCATAAAGGCACGCCACAGCTCCGCCCACACAGCACTACACTGAGGAAACTCCTCCCTGTCCTGTAGCTTGTGAGAGCTTGGTTTCTTCTTGACAGTATTTAGCTCGTATAACTAATCTGGATGTTGAGGGCATTGACTTGTAGAACAACACATTTACATTTAGTCATTTAGCGGACGCTCTTATCCAGAGCGACTTACAGTAAGTACAGGGACATTCCCCCCGAGGCAAGTAGGGTGAAGTGCCTTGCCCAAGGACACAACGTTATTTTGCCGGGAAACAAACTGGCAACCTTCAGATTACTAGCCCGATTCCCTAACCGCTCAGCCACCCGACTACACCCTAACATGCATCTCAGAATACAACTTCCAACTCCCTTGAAAGCCTAAAATGATTCAAGTGAACATATTGAGGTTGATAAGCTGTCGATGTGTGTACTTCCTGTCCAGGACTATACGGAGGACTACATCCAGACAGGTCCAGGGAGGCTGTATGCTCTCTCCACCCGCATGTTCAGCGTGGACCAGGAGACCGTGCCCTACTCCTGGAACCACACCATCACCTACGAGGCCTCCAGGGGCAAGATGCCCTACCTGGTGCAGACTCTGCACGCCTCGGCCATCAGCGCTCAATACCGGCCCCTGGAGGAGGTGCTGGAGTACAAGATCCAGGCCAGCATTACCAAGGGTGAGGAATACCAGAGGAATACCAGAATCATGCTTCTTTCTCTCTCTCCTCTCTCTGTCGTGTGATCTGTGTGTTCTTTTATCTGCAGTCCTCCTGTCTTTCTCTCTTTTCCTTCCCTCGCTCTGTTTCTCTGTGTTGGTATGTAATGGCGTGTGTTCTTATTTTATTCAGGAGATCGTAGTAACCAGTGTCCTAATGGCTTCAGTTTGGATCCTGCTGGGCCATACTGTGCAGGTGAGTCTCTCTCTCTCTCTCTCTCTCTCTCTCTCTCTCTCTGTCTCTCTGTCTCTCTCTCTTTGTCTCTCTGTCTCTCTTTGTCTCTCTCTCTGTCTCTCTGTCTCTCTAACCGTGCTGTGTTCCTCTGTTGCTGATGAAGATGAGGATGAGTGCGAGGTGGGTCAGCCGTGCTCTCACACCTGTCACAACGCCATCGCTACCTACTACTGCTCCTGTCCTGACGGGCTCACCATCTCAGCTGACGGGAGGACCTGCCAGGGTTAGCGCCAACACACACACACACAAAGACTCTCACACACACACACACACACAGACTCACACACACCCAGACTCTCTCTCTCTCACACACACACACAGACTCACACACACCCAGACTCTCACACATACACACACAGTACCTGGAACACAGCAGGTGTCTGACGTCTCCCTCTCTCTCCAGATATTGACGAGTGTGCGCTGGGAGGCCACATGTGCCACGACGGGCAGGAGTGTGAGAACACCATCGGCTCGTACCGCTGTGTGACGCGCTGTGGGCGGGGCTTCAGGAGGACGGCCGACGGGATGAGTTGCCAAGGTTACCCAGCCCCTCCCCTTCTCCACGCTCGCACACAAAACCACAGATGAACTCACGTGTCATGTGACATACCGTACGTGGATGTGTGACAGATCGATGACGGTTGTTTTCAGATGTGAACGAGTGCCAGGAGCCTAACCTGTGTAACCAGCACTGTCTGAACACGGTCGGTAGCTACCGCTGTGCCTGTGAGCCCGGGTTCCAGCTGAGGAACAGACGGTGTATAGGTGACACACCAAACCAGCCTCTCTGCTGATGCAACATGCCTCCAACCCTAACCCAACCCTAACCTCTGAACCCTGACATGGTCCTCTGTCACTCTGTTCATTCTGCATCTCTTTGAATTTCACCCTTCCTTTCTCTCTCCTGCTCTCTCTCTCTGTCTCTCTCTCTCTCTCTCTCCCTCTCTTTCTCCAGACATAAACGAGTGCAGGCAGAGGGTGTGTCGTACGGACCAGCAGTGTAAGAACACCAGGGGTGGGTACACCTGCATCGACCTGTGCCCCGCGGGCATGACCAAGGGCGGCAACGGGACATGCGTGGGTGAGTGCCACCCGGGGCAAACCTTTAAACGCCACAAGTTCAAAGCCGTGTTTTTCGGGTTTCTCTAGAACCGGTAGTGGTGGAACTCGATGGTTGATGTTGTGTGGATAGAGGAATACGTCGATGGTGAGTGTGGCTGTTCTCCGTTCCTGCTCTAGACATCGACGAGTGCCAGGATGGGACCCACCAGTGCAGATACAACCAGATCTGTGAGAACAGCCGAGGGAGCTACCACTGCACCTGCCCGCGGGGGTACCGCTCCCAGGGGGTGGGGCGCCCCTGTGTGGGTACGTACCTCCCCCCCCCATCCCCTTCCCAGCCCTCCACCCCAACCGCCTTGCTTCTGGCAGCAGCTTCCGGCAGAACTCTCTCCCTCTCTCTCTCGCTCTCCTGCTCTCTCCCGCTGTGTCTCTCGTTCAAAGCTTCCCCCCCCCCGCCCCAGCCTTCTCGCTCAGCTGTGACATCACGCAGTGACAACACTCTGTGACATCACCCTGCTTGCTGACATCACTAAAGCAGTGCTAACCTCGTCGCCGTCACAGAGACGAAGGGGGAGGAGCTCTGGGGGGGCAGAGCAACACTGGAGGACGCTCCTAGGCTCAGCCCCGGCCTGGACGTCATGGGGTAGTCATGTAGACACGAGACTGAGGAGGTCAGGGGTCAGGTGGGCGTTCGGACTGGAAATGGTTTTGCTCGTGCTCCTGTCACAAGACCAGCGGCAGCTCCTCCGCCCCCTGTCCCGGCTCTGTCCTTCACTCTCTGACCTTTTACTTCCTGTCCTTTCACCTTTGACTTCCTGTCCTTTGACCTTTGAACTCCTATGGTTGCTATGCATTGTAACGGCACCCGTTCACTGTGACACCCCTGTGACATCGTTAACACTGGACCTTGATGTCTGAAATCCCCCCAAAAGAAATGTCAATATTGTTGCAATTCAATTTTATTTGGTATTTTGTATGAAATACTGATTGCCAAATTCTTTATTCATCAGTTTGGTTCAATGCAAGCTCTAGTGTTTGGTATGGGAAGCTTATTCTCTCATTCAAATATAAATATGTAGACAGAGCACTTGCATTGAGCCACAATACATTTCTGCCTTAAGGACTTGAATATGTATTGCCATGCAGTGGGGTCATTGACATATCCCCTTCTCTCTCTCATCCCCATCTCCCATCTGTTTCCCGCCTGAAATGTTCACCTCTTCCTCATCTTCATCTCAAACTACTCTTTGAACCCTTCCTTCATCTCTTCATCCATCCTGCTCTCCTCCTCCTCGCCTCCTCCACTTCCTCTCCCCCTCCTCCTCTTCCTCTCTTCCTCCTTCTCTCCTCCTCCTCCTCTCCTCCTCCCCCTCCCCCCTCTTCCTCTCCTTTCCTCTCCTCCTCCTCCACCTCTCCTCCTCCCCCTCCCCCCTCTTCCTCTCCTTTCCTCTCCTCCTCCTCCACCTCTCCTCCTCCCCCTCCCCCCTCTTCCTCTCCTTTCCTCTCCTCCTCCTCCTCCTCTCCTCCTCCCCCTCCCCCCTCTTCCTCTCCTTTCCTCTCCTCCTCCTCCACCTCTCCTCCTCCTCCCCTCCCTCGCTGCTGCGTCTCCTTGTGACGGGGGCAGACATTAATGAGTGCGAGCAGCCGCCCCAGCCCTGCGCCCACCAGTGCGTCAACACCCTCGGCAGCTTCAAGTGCACCTGCCCGCCAGGGCGCCACCTGCTGGGGGACGGCAAGTCCTGCGCGGGGCTGGAGAGGCTGGAGAGGCTGCCCAGCTACGAGAGCTTCTCGTACGGCTACCGCGGCTCCCAGCCCTCCCCGGAGCGCCGTTCCTTCCAGCAGCAGTACCACAGCCTAGCCTCCCAGAACTACCACTCCTACACTGCCAGTGGGGGGCGCTATAGGTTACGTACTCGCAGGGAGACCCCGCCCCCGGCCCCGCCTCCACGGCCTCGCCTCGCCTGTCCTCAGGGGTACGAGGCCGGGCGTGGGCGTTGCCGAGGTAACTATGGAGGAGGTGGGGGTGGAGTGGAAGGGGGCGGAGTCAGGGACTGAGTGGAGTCGTTCTGACCGCATGCGTGGCGGTGCTTTGGTTTGTATGTGGTCAACTCGGGGGTCTGAGTGTGGGTTTAATGGAGGATTTCTATTTGTGTGTGTGTGTGTAAACAGATATAAACGAGTGTGAGGTGAGGGACGCGTGTC
Organism: Osmerus mordax; assembly: GCF_038355195.1. Lineage (NCBI taxonomy): Eukaryota > Metazoa > Chordata > Actinopteri > Osmeriformes > Osmeridae > Osmerus > Osmerus mordax. The sequence continues at coordinate 9,078,807 of NC_090076.1, read as the reverse complement.
AGCACGAGTGTATGAACACTCCGGGAAGTTACCGCTGTCTTTGTCCTGCTGGTTACCGCCTCATGACCAACGGCAAGACCTGCCACGGTACTCATCGCACTTCAAATACTCTATGACTTTTTATCTGTCAATTCATTCAAGAATTCCATCTAGATATAGCAAAAAAAATTGTCTCACTTTGAAGTGTTTTTTTCCTTTGTGTTTTGAGTGTTTGTTCCTTAAGAGTCTTGTCGGTGTCGTACTCGTTTGTCCATCCATAAAAAACATGTTTCTCCTCAGATATTGATGAGTGTCTGGAACAGAGTATCCAGTGTGGAACCAACCGAATGTGCTTCAACATGAGAGGAAGTTACCAGTGCATCGACACTCCCTGTCCACCCAACTACCAGAGAGACCCTGTCACAGGGTAAACAAACAACCCCAAGTATCCAATAGCATCTTCTGAAAGATGTCAGTACATTAAGTACTACGATTTTAAGTTTCCCATTGTCGTTACAGGTTCTGTTTGAAAAACTGCCCTCCCAATGACCTGGAGTGTGCCTTGAGCCCGTACGCACTGGAATACAAGCTGTTGTCCCTCCCCTTTGGCATTGCGGCCAATCAGGACCTGATCCGCCTGGTGGCGTACACTCAGGACGGCGTGATCCACCCGCGCACCACCTTCCTGGCGGTCGACGAGGACGCCACCCTGCCCTTCGCCCTCCGCGACGAGAACCTCAAGGGGGTGCTGTTCACCACGCGGGCGCTGCGAGAACCCCACACCTACCGCATGAAGGTGCGGGCTCTGTCCTACAGCCCCGACGGGGGCATCGAGTACCAGACCACCTTCATCGTCTACATCGCCGTGTCTGCCTACCCTTACTGAGAGCACTTTAACGGACGCGGAGGAAAAAGGGGGTTTAGGGGGGGCGAAAGGTCGTGACCTCTGTGCACGCCCGCCACTGAGAGAGAGAGAGAGAGAGAGCGTGTGCGTGATGTGTGTGTGTGTGTGGTCGGCCACGTAAAGGACTTGGGATGAGTTGAACCCTAGACAACTCAGAAGTCATTTGAACATATCAGGAACATGCTACATCACAAAACAACCAAATGACAATGGACCCGTGTATACAGAAATGTCCTTGATAGAAACACAGGCTTGGGTAAGCAAGGTCAGGAAGGGAGTGGGTGGACAAAAGGAACAGATTCAGATTGACAGTTGGAGGAGCATCTGAATTAGTGAGGGAGGACGGCTGAGAGGACAGCACTGCGAAGCCGGAGACAGACTGAGGAGGGACTGAGCACTGGGCCCTGAGGCACACCCAAGTCATGTGACACAATCAAGACCTTTGATTGGCCGGCAAAGAACCAGATATGTATATTTTGGACAAATGTTTCCAAATGTATGGTTTTTACAATTAACACCATGACTTTTGATATTACTCACAGACGATAATCTTGAAATGCCTGCCCGTTTTCGAAATTCTGGTCATTTCAGTTCACGGCAAAGGAAAGAGGATTCATCTGTGAAAATGTTTAACATACACATTAATGGTTCTTTTCTTTGAGGGTACAATTGTTGACCCGGTCAACCCTGACATGTTAGGTCTGCCATAGTGTGTACAGATATCTAGGGCCAGCCCAGACTGTTCCTTTAGACTGTCTCTTCAGAACCAGTTGGCCTGAATGTAGGCTCCCCTCTCTTCTTACTCTCACTGTGGTAAAGAAAGCAACACGAATAGCTAGCCTATATTTACATCTACCTATTAACTTATTTGGGAAGTGCTTGAATATGGAAAAAGGGGCGGTTCCCTCCTTGGCTCAGCTCTTTTCTGGTTGGTTGGTCGCCTGAATAGCGTGACGACATCAGAGGATAGATTTGTTTCATTTAATCGGAAGCTTTTGAAGACTCAAGATCTTTTTCTTGTCAAACTCTCACCCACCTCAGGTAATCTCCCATTAAATCAGTCTCAACCCCTGGATAAACAACACTCGCCATTTCACTTGTCTGTCTCTCTTGTTTTGGTCATTAAAAAGCAATGTTGTCAATCTAAAGACATATGTATGGCTCTGTTAACTGGTTCACGCATAGTAAGTTACCAAGGTGTATTCTATTTTTATGATTTGTATATAAGTGTTTTCTTATGTATTGCCATATTGTACTGTATTCTTTTTTTTTTATAAAAAAAAAAAAAAAAAATGGGACAAATATACAATCAAAACTAAAAGACTGTCTTTCATATACATCTTTATTAAGCACTAACATAAAAAAGACATTGAGTAAGGCAGTTTTTACACCAGTTTGGTAGGTTTTGTTGAGTTTTTGCACTTGGTCGGAAGACCATCAAACATTACTGCATTAGAAATATGTTTCCTAATGTCTGGATATATAGCCACAAATGAAATGATTAAAATCTAAAATAGCACGAAAATGTTATATTAAAAGTGGGACTTGGGATTTATGGCCACTGATTAAAGTGTGTCAAGAGAAACATAATTTGCATTTATAATTTTTTATCAAAATTCTTTTTTTTGTCTCACATTGGACAATTTTTTTGTGGCTGGACTTTGTGTCCCCACAGAAGTTGACACAAATCATGAAAGCAGCGATGTCACCTGTAAACACAAACTGCCGTTTCACTTCACAAAACTCAGACCCACACTTTCAGGAAAAACAAAATTTTGGCAACAAATGCAGTCCACCTGACGAGGCAGAAAAGACTGGGAGACACCAACTCAAGTGTGCCTTCAACAGAGGATAACACGCAAGACTGTGATTCAGAAAACATCAAGATAATTGAGGGATCATGCAGATACTGGCAACGATTAGTTTCCAAGGTAAAACCTTGTAAGTAAACTGAATAACATGTCTGAGATTCCTTTGTGTCACATCTGTTTGCAAAGCGACCGACCTCAGAGGGGAAAGTCAATCTAAATGCCGGACGCAGAATCTTTTCAGATAATAAGGGACGAGGACAAGCACAATACTATCTGGCGATGCCCGTTTAAAAAAGGGGGAGAGGTCTTTCAGGCTGCAATAGCACAGAGCAAGATAATGGCCATTAGGTGTGGGTGGGAAAGGAATTAAGGAGTGGGATTATAAGAAAGCTGTTAGTGAGGCATAGACTATGTTGCTCTGGGGGAAATAATCCCTAGACAGGAAGGATGGATGGATAAATGGAGGATAGACCCCTGTTGGTAACTGCCCCCCCCACCTTTTAAATCCACCCTGCTCCATCTGGGACTGTGCTTTTCAGGAGTCACCACTGCCAAGGTCAGACAGGGATTTTCTGGGATTCACACTTTCCCCCTCAATAAATCTATGCATCTTAAAAGCAAAAAAAAACTGAGTTATAATTCAAAACTACGAGAAGAGTAAAGACTATCGTCTGATAGGAGACTGTCCTGAGAAAAGTAGAGTGAATTAGCTAAATAAAAATGTGTTAGGATGTGTGTAAAAGGGAAGTAAAGTAGAAAAGGCTTAAAACAATGCCAATACAGCATGTTCAACTACAGTTTTTGTGAAGGAGGTGCGTACACTGTTTTGCATGTAAGGTGTGTGTGTGTATGTGTGTGTGTGTGTGTGTGTGTGTGTGTGTGTGTGTGTGTGTGTGTGTGTGTGTGTGTGTGTAGACAGTGGGACAGAGATGTCAGTGGCAGGTGGTTGGGAGTTCCTGCGCTGCACTGTGTGAACAGTGACGTCTGTTTGACTCTGTCCCAGACAAATTTCCCGGTGTGACGTGGTGTGTGCTCTTTTGTTGTGTTCTTCTTCATGAGTTCGGCTACACCGTCTTCCTGGCAGTGAGAACGCGGACGATGCAGCCCACTCCGCCCGCAGAGAGCGCCTTGAAATAGGAAGAGACAAGATGACTTCATTAAAAACAACTTCTATCAATTCTGGGTTGATCCAAGACGGCGTTGATGATGGCAGCCTCGGCCGGTCGGTGCGCCCTGTTTTGTCTGTTAATTCAGTCTGCCACAGTAAATTCTGTGTTTGTGTTAACTTACATGGCAATGAAAAACAATTCTGATTTAGCATCTCGGTTGTTGATGTGTGTAGGCTTCGAGAGAGAGACACAGAGAGAGAAGGCGACACAGAGAGAGAGAGAGAGAGAGAGAGAGAGAGAGAGAGAGAGAGAGAGAGAGAGTTTACCTTTTCATGCCACTGCAGCAGTACAGCACTGCTGTTCTCTGACGGGTTCTCAAATCCTTTGTAGATGTACTTCATAAGCAGGTCCACGCCGTTCTTGTCCAGAGACTGGACCCCCTTCTCGATGTCACTGCTCTTAAAAGCACTGAGAACTTTCAGTACCAGGCCCTCAGCACGATCCTAGTCCACAGAACCGTCAGGTCAACCCATGGAACAAAACAGGACACAGACAAACAGGCAGAAGGAGAATGTCAACAACAAACTAGCCTACGTACACGGAAATTTAAGAAGTTACGCATAAATAACATAAATAAGTCAATTTCAAGTTCAAGTTCAAGTCTTTTATTGTCAGATGCACAGAACAACACAGGGTCAGACTGGGCACTAAAATTCTTAGGACAAGACAACGCAAAGTCAGAGAGGAATTTAGGAATAATGTATTTGTTTAGCAGACGCTCTTTCCAAAGCACAGGGGGGAACTTGAACCTGCTACCTCTTGATGTGCAGTCAAATGCTCTACTTATGAGCAGTACCCATCCCTTAGCCATATGTTTAGCAACAGATGTGTTTTATAAGTTGCAGAGGTGGCAATATTTGTAAAAATCCATGGTTCTCAACCCTGGTCTTCAGGGACCCCTTACCCTGCATGTTTTAATGTTTCCCTGCTCCAACACACCTGATTCAAATGAAGGGGTCGTTATGAGCTAAATAACGCATCAGGTGTGTTGGAAGAGAGAAACATCTGAAACATGCAGGGCAGAGGGTTGAAAACCACTGGTCTAAAGTAAGTGTTCACTTCCTAGTGGTTTTGTTGACTAACCTTGACGTTCTGGTTCTTTGTGTTGATTGGCGGGTTCTTCAGCACGGCTTGCAACGCATCCATTAGGTTCCCTGTGCACTGAGGGTCAGGACAAACTAACAGGGAACAGACCTGAATACCTACACACCAGGAAGTCTAAATATTCTAGAAAATAGATCAAATCCCATTTCCTAGATGTGTTTGGTGAAACACATAGCTTATGCAGTCTGCAATACACACTGCACTGCAAAGTCTTGACACACCAAATTCTGGAAAACGATTAGTTCTTCAAAAGACTTATATGGTGTCAAACTACACTTCCTGATTTGGCACCCCCAGCTTCTGTCAGTCAGCCCACAGTTTTTCTCTGATGGTTGAAAGGTTGTCTGAATGGTTCCTTCTGCTAATTATATGCATGGAACAGTCTTGCTAGTTCGCTAGACGGAAAAGGAATTGTACCCTGCCTTTCAGGGGAGTTGCACGGGCGGTTATCTTTGGAATGTGGCTGTCAGACAAGTCTGGACAGTGATGAGCCCAAGGTACAGAACTTTGAAAAGTACACAAAGATGGTCTAAGGTTCGTCTGCAAGTAAAACATAGCCACAACTTTGCAATATTTCTTGATAATGCACTTACCCTTATTAGATCTAATTTGCAAATAACTTGTCATCGGGTGCAACAATTACACTACCTCCCAATAGCACCCGGAAACATGTTCTGTGATACAATTGTTGACACATTATAGGAATTTAAGATTATTTTGGCTAAACACACAAAATGAGTTGCTCTCCAGCAAACTAACTTCATAGCTAGGTGCATTAGCTACACGCTAACCCACCACACCCCGAAAATGCAGCTGCATTCATAATTGACAGTTCCAAGCTAACTAGTATATTGCAGCAGATAACAAAACATGTTGTGCAAGGCTTAAATAACTATCTTGCTAATATACCGGCTAAATAGATAGATGGCCTCATCATGAAAAGGATATTGTCTAATCAATGAATCAACCTCCGTCTCGTCAGGACCAAGTTGGTTTTCCCCTCCATCATCCTCGTCGACAAATTTGTTCTCGTCGTATTCATCTACGTCTACTTTCCTGAAACGATCAGATACTGTGTTCTTCGACATTATGCTAAGTAACTTTCACCTTGTGATTTTATGTGTAAAATAATACGGCCAAACGAGTCGAGTTCTCTAACGAGCTGTCTTTTAGCTTCCTCTATGATCAACGAGTCAGCTCTGCAGCAGCACTGGCTGCGGAATCGGATCGTTTCACTTCCGCGATCGTTAGCGCCCCCGTTGGCAAGAGTGGTACTGTAGTACACATATTACATTCAGCCACAAGAGGGAACCAAAACCTAAGCAGTAGAATGTTGACCTTTTTTTAAACTGTCTGTGGACGTATTTTTAAACAAACGATATGTTATGTTAGTATGAAATAATGTTTATTATGGAATCAGACCCAGCAAAATTTCTAACGCTTTTTTCTTCTTCGCAATTACTGAATCTGCATCTTTTAACTTGACTTAACGATTTACTACTGTGTAAAACGTCTGTATTTCCGGTCAGGGTGCAATGCAAACAGATAAAAAAGACATCTTCTCCATGGAGAGGCTGTGTGACTCATCCTCACTAGGCCTGCTCTTAAAAGGCTTACCTGTTAGTAAATCACGTTTTGAGTTGAGTAGCCTATATTTAAACATTGTTAACAAAAAAATTGACAAATGTTATCAAAAATAGGTAAATGAAGCACCATACAAGTTAATGTTACAATTTTAATGTTATCCATTCGTTATTTCGGTAGGTTTTAGTGGTTAGTTTGACTGAACTTCATAATGTCACTCCTAGTGCTGTTGTATAGGCATTTGGACCCAACATGCACTTTGTCACAGCAGATCTAACTTGAAACCAACTTCCAAATAACTATTTTAGGTCTGACGGAGTACAGAACTTCCTCTATGTCAAAAGACTACCCTTGGTGTGGTGTGGTGTAGTGAGGTGCGGTTGAGTGCAGACACACCTATTGGAAGGGCTGTTAGCATTTCTTATGTGACACATCTAGACAATTGGCCCTTCGCAGGAAAAATAAATATAAGCTAAACATGCTAGATTCCGTTTGGTCCCAACCGAACCTCACTTCAGTGAGACGGTATGGGTCAGGCCACGCCCCAGTCTGAGTCTGCTGGTTGAGAAACGATTGCTCACCGAGTTGGAAGTAGATGTGGAATGTAGATGCTTTTGACGTGGAATAATACTGGAAAAGCTTGCTGGTGTCAGAGACAGTGGAAGTCAAATGAGTGTGTGTGTGTTTTGTGTCCCGGCATAGGCCCGTTTTTCATACATCTGTGTGTGTGTGATAAATTGACCCAGACAAGTAATAGAGGCGGTATTTGTAAGACGGCTGCGTTTTGAATGTGTGAAGGCTTTGAGTGTCTGTCTGTCTGTCTGCTTGCCTGCCGGCCTGCCTTCTTGTCTGATGCAGCACCTCAAAGTGAATCCACAAAGAGGGCGTTCAGCAAGAAGTTTGTGTGCCAGACAAAAGCCCCATCAGACTTGCCGTAGAGAAAAGTATCCCAAGTACATAATTAGCCCCTCTAATAAGACTTTTGCATGATTCCTCAATTAGGGAATGTAATGATTTACTGTGTGACGTGTTCTGACAGGCCTTTGGGAGCTAGGAGGCAGTATGGGCGACTAAAGTTAAACAGTTTCCGGTGTTTCTGAGGCATAGACTGAAACTTATGGAAAGATACTGTACTGTACAGTGCATTTCATGTTAGTCAGAGGGCTTTAAAGGCCTATAGAGGAATTTTTCTGAACGTTGAGTTTTTATGACTTATTCTTGCCCACCAAAATATCTTGAGGGGGTTGGATTACTAAGAAAGTAGACAGAAAAGCAGTAATTTCCTTCTCTTTATTCATGAGTGGGAACTTTGCACATTGACTGTGTATGATATGAATGAACAGAGTAAAACAGAAGTTTATGTACACAACCTAAAAGGCCCATTATAAAGAGGTTACACGACGAGACTATTAAAAAATGTTACGAAAAAGAAATTTCAAACCAAAACATCAGGTGTACTCATTCTCTCTATTCACAATACCTAAATAGTTGGTATGTTATTGTATTTATAGTAAATATAAACATTGTATAAATCAAAAAAGAGGAAAAATGATGTCACGTCACATAATCCTCAAAGTGAAAACAAAACCCTACAAAAACAAAAACTACAACAAAGAATAAAAGCTAAAACCATCGTTAATTGAGGCAAGTCCAGTAAGACCAAGAAAAGCTGATCATTCTATATATATCATCTCAACAGGAAGAGCTAAATAACAAGCCTGGGGTCCCTAAGATTAGGGAACAGATTCCAACAGCAGCACGTGGCACCTGGAGGTGAAGGTGCAACGCCTCATATTCCTGCCCTCAAACGCTGCAGGTGGAGGTGTAGTGTGTCAAACTCCACCCAGAACTGTCGAGAACCCTGTAGAAGGTAAGAGAACTTACTAACTTTTCTTTCTTTTTGGCATCGCGCCACTCTTTCTCCACCCCTCTCACCTCACCTCAGCTGAGACACCCTATCTGGGAGTGGAGGAGGGACTGAATGGGGTCTTGGGTAACATCTCTTCAGCCTTTCTCTTGCTCTCTGAAGAGTCGCAGAAGGGTCAGAAAGAAAGGAAATGAATCGCTTAAAAAAAAAAAAAAAAAAAAAAACCTTGGTTGAGTGTCTAAGGGGAAACCCGAAACGACACACACTCCAGAATGTAAACACGCATGAATACGATCGAGGGAGAGACACAGGCAAACAGTTTCTACGGCAACCCGAGACTCGATTTTGTTAATTATTTTCTGAAAATCAGAGGGTTTCAGTTGTGAGATACTCCCTAGGTGAGTAAACATCATTGAGATGTTTGAGGTATTCCAGAGTGTACTTGTGGAAGGAGCATTCTCCTGGCGAAGGCTTCCAGTTTAGAGCATATGTTTAGACCAACAACGTTACTACATAAAGCTGCATGGTCCATATACAAGAGTTGCACATGACATAAAATAAGGAAAGTCTATTGATGACACAGTACAGTATATGCTACCCAAACCTCTTATTACCCACATTACTACAAACTTCAGGATCCTTTAACTCCTACTCCCTTTCGTCTTTCAGATCCAACAGGTTTCCTAGGTGTACACCAAACCTACTTGATTCACATCAGTTAACCCTTGTGTTATCTTCGGGTCATTCTGACCCATCAGTCATTGTGACCCACCGTCGTATTGCGACAGATTTACCGCATACAAAGACAAAGTGAAGCATTTTCTTTTAACAGCTAGGCTGTCTCAGACCCCCCACATTGCAAAGGTTAAAAGAAAAATATTTTAATTTGTTTTTGTATTGGGTCAAATTGGGTAAACACAACGATGGTTCGTTATGAACCTTTGGGTCATGTGACCCGAAGGCAGCACGAGGGTTAAAAGAAATAGGCACAATATACTTTTCCGAAAAGGAAATTGTCTTTTTTTTTCTGTCCGAAATGTAGGCCAATCTCAAGAGTCCATCTGGGCCTTGGACGCTGATTGGTTCACCCAGTCAGACTCTCAATTCTTGGGTCTTGGGCCAGGCTCTCGCTTGAGGAACTTCTTGTTGTGGATCTCGTTGAGTGACAGAGAGACGTTGCAACGAGAGGGGTTTTCCTTCCTGTACACGATGCTGTCCTTAATGGCATCTTTAATCACCTGTGGACACACGGTGGGAGGACAGGAACAGGTGAAAAGAGAACGCACACAGGCTTGCTCCATCGACTGTTCCTTGTAATCTTGATCGAACCATTGTTGGCAGGCAGATAGCTCCCTCTGCCTCCACACAGGCGTTTGATGTTGGGGTGACCCCGATTAGTTTCAGGCAATTGAACCCACTTTGATTCTGCTATATGAGGTTTTACATGCGTTATATCTGATTTGCTGAAGGGACATTTCCTTTAGGTGGAATGCTGTTTTACATGCATTACTTACGGTTAGCCAAGCAGATCTCCCTAAGGGCTTACCCATGGTACTCACTGCTTTAATGTTCCACATGGCTATCCTCAGGTGTATGTGTTTGTGTGTGTGTGTGTGTAGGGTTGGACTAAAACCGCAACATTGCATACAGAAATATTCTGGCCATGAAAAAACCCTCTTTAGTTGGCTAAACCGACATTTCCTATTACGTATATCAAATACAGAAAGCAATGTATCACTTTGAATAGAACAAGGAGTCCAGGCTGACCCTGATATGCACTCATGCATGAAACATCAACACCACACAAACTGTTACATCTACTCCACACCGCCCTCGACATATCTAACCATGCGGGTTCTCAACTACAGTGTCCTTCATGGACTGTTCTGAGTGATGGCTACTGTAGGCACTGCAGAACTGACCTCAATGTTGTTGAGTGTGTTGAACTCCATGAGATCGTGGAGTTGGGTGTAGGCCTGGTTGGAGTACTGAAAGTTAAAGGTGGAGTAGGGCGTCTCTGGGTCATCGAAAATGTCAAAGTCAGCAAAGTCCTTGTCTTTATCAGTCTCCCGAGGGACCCCTGCGAAGAAAACAACAGTTGGGCACCATATGTAGGTGAAATAGGAGAGTGGTGCTCACTTCTTGATTTTTACATTTACATTTAGTCATTTAGCAGACGCTCTTATCCAGAGCGACTTACAGTAAGTACAGGGACATTCCCCCAAGTAGGGTGAAGTGCACAACGTCAGTTGGCATGACCGGGAATCGAACTGGCAACCTTCGGATTACTAGTCCGACTCCCTCACCGCTCAGCCACCTGACTGATTTTTAAAGGGGCCGATTTTCATATCTCCTCAGTCGTATAGGACAAGTAAAATATTATTTTCCTATGATTGATGAAACCACTACATCTGACAAACGCAGGCCTTTGTAGAGGCTAGAGGAAACATGGAGGCATGTGACCTGTAGGGGAATGGTTCCATCCTGAGTGTATGACACAGGGTGGTCTGGTTAGCTGTAGTCTGTGTATCTTTCTATGGTGGATACATCAACCTGTTTACACACTGAGCTCTCCCGATGGAGTGAGAGATTCCTGCTTGGAGAATCCTTTAGGGAACCATAATTCAGCAGGCCTGGCATCTTGTAAAACGCATATCTTACAGGCATGCACAAACACACCCACACACACACACATACATTTCTACATGTTTAACCCCCTAGAGGTGTATATTCATTGAGGTCACAGGAGTTAGGGGCCCATTTACAGCCTCTACAGTTCACCAGAAATGAACTATGAGGAAATAAACTGGAACTTTCCAAGCCGACTTCCCAGAAGGGAACAACTTGCCAGTATAATAACAAGGCTACTGATAAGACTTTTGTTCGCACAAGATAATTACCAGGGGCTTTGAAAGTCCTGAAGTTGATGTTGACCAGGACAAAATGGATGACAGTGGGGCAGTTCTTGTCACCCTTGTTTGGCTTGAAAACGTAGCATTCTTTCAGACCTTCACGGTCAAAAACCTTGGGGTCGATCTTGGGAAACGACAGCTTGTTCATCCTAGCCCATTTCTCGGCCAGCAGAAGCTCCTAGATTGAGGACACCGAGTTAAAAAGCACTTCAGAATAAACGCATTCAATACGTTAACTTGTATTCCCCTTTTCGCTAAATCGTATCGCCTTACAGTACCACAGTCGCCTTACAATATATAGTTCATCCTTGTTTATTTTCACAGTTGAATGAATAATCTATTACTTTGATCGTCCCAGAATTTAAGAAGGAAGTGTTCCATTGTTGTGATACTGAAACCTACAGAGTTCTGCATTCCACATGTGACACAGCTGTTTCCATCCTGATCGATTCTTTCCACAACATCAACCAGGCATTAGACCAGGAAGTAAACCAGGAAGTAAACCAGGGGGTAAAGAGGGACCTCTGACCTTGAAGGGTGGGCTGGAGTCGCTGGGGCGTGCGGAGAAGTCAAAGGAGATGATGAGGTCCACGCCTCGCTGGGGCCTGAGGATGAGCGGGTAGGGGAGGTTGTATGTCAGCCCGCTGTCCACTATGTGGATCTTCTTGCTCTTGACGTCCAGAGGCTCGTAGATGCGGTCGAACTCATCGGGGTCTGCGTGCAGATACAACACACCATCAACGCGTTGCTTGGTTGACTAATCTGCCACCGATCTACAGCAGAATGTTGTTTTTCTAGTATGTAATGTACTGTATATATATAAAGCAGGTTTGACCCCCCCCCCCCCCCTCCACACACACACACACCTGTGACTGCGTCCACTTCATCCTCGCAGTTTGGTGATTGGCACATATGCTCGCCGAAGGGGGAGTAAGGCATGCTGGTGTTCAGGTTGAGACCCAGCATGAAGTTGTGCACCTTACCCGCTCGCCCCTCCCGCGTGTTGAAAAGTGTCGAGTCGCTGAACAGCGAGGTGATCGTGCGCTGGACCCAGCTAGCCTGGGCATGACGATGGTACTCCTCTTCCGCTTCCTGGTTCTCCGTGCCAGCTGATTGGACGGGAGGCGGCAGGGGGAGGGACAGTGTCCAAACATAAAATAATAATTGAGTTATGGGATGTTTACGCCCTTCCAGACCTGTTAGTCAAGGATGATAAGTTCACCTTGAGGAACCTGATGACCTTTTAGAGAACACAATTTTTTATTTATTTTTTAGTTCTGAATGTCAACTATATTTAGCTTTCCCATTTCTTTTTCTCACGCTTTCCTTTTGATGGGGAGGGGAATCGAACAGAATCACACCCATCATCTCAAAGCCACACTCAGACACAGAGGCACCTACACGCCATGTCTCGTTGTAAAAGCTAAACACAGTTCTTAAGGTAAACACCTGATGCAACACTAATTGTCAGGTGGGAAAAAAGGTAAATACCACGAAAACCATGATACAGGCTATTTGGGGAATCGGTTACTCAAAGCCCTGGGCGATTCATGGTGAGGCCCTAACCTAAATGTATAATGATTCCATGCCTTGTAGGTGAAAAAATGAGAAATGAGTCAGTGCGGTGATTTGTAATGTGTCAAAACATGACTTGACACACTGGAGACACACACTCTTACTGTTATCTTCAGAATCCAGTTCCCTTATATTTCCTCAGTGTCTCCTATACGAGTGACTACAAGTTTTATGGACTTCAGCCTTGTTCAGCGCACTTCAGATTGGACGTTGATGCTATGCTAATCCCTCAGTGCTGTGCCTTTGCCACGGTACAGTAGGATTTACATTACATTTAGTCATTTTAGCAGACGCTCTTATCCAGAGCGACTTACAGTACTTACAGGGACGTTCCCCCCGAGGGTGAAGTGCCTTGCCCAAGGACACAACGTCATTTGTCACGGCCGGGAATCGAACTGGCAACCTTCAGATTACTAGCCCGATTCCCTAACCGCTCAGCCACCTGACTCCCTAGGATTGAGCTGTTCCTACCTTTGCAGGGTTCCTCATCATTGTCCATGCTGTCCTGTCCCACGATGTGTTGTGGCTTTATCTGTTCTATGAGAAAAGATAAGGACACCTTCATTCATCACTGGAAACATCCACTGACTGAAACCGTGACTTTTGCCAAACTTTAAGGAGGGAAGCACATGAGCTACATCGTACGAGCTAATGATTTGTTTCATGTGTCCGTTTGGATTTTGTACTGAAAGCGAAATGTATGAAAACTTCAGCAAAAAATGTAAACTACGTCCACAGTAGGTACACGTTTCTTATGACGTATGTGAGGTCTATTATCTTTCTGTTATTTAATCCTTTTGACTAATCTGTGATTTACAATGGCCATCAAAACAAATCACCAGGCAATCATTTCTTTGAATGGGAAGAAGTCAATGGATCTATCAACACGCATGATGTGCAAAGGCGACCATTAAAAAATCAATTTAGACAAACATCTGAGATGCTCATCTTAGGGAGAACGACAGGGACCGGATATCTCTCTTTTCATCTCACGAATCACACCCCAGACAGAGAAAGGCCAAATGGCTATTTTGGGAAACACTCAAAGTAGTGAGTGATTATCTGCAACTACTGTCACTGTGTGTGTCAACATCGATCAACTTTCAGACAAAGAAACAGATGTAATGGGATACAAGGAGAGGTGAGATACTACAATGAGAGGTGAAGTTGGCAGGTTGCAGATAGACACAAATGATTGGAATGAGGGCCGGACTAACCACAATTACTTCAGCTGTCAATCACCAAAGACTTTAGTTTTCAAGCAGCTGAACAGGACACGCTACAGTTTATCCTAAACGGACAGGGTCTGGTTTTGAAGAACCTCACAGTGAGTTTGTCTTAGGTTCAGTGCCGAATGTGAAAGGTTGGTTCAGGGGGGGTTAGAGAGTGATTTTACCAAGCTCCTCTTCCATGGTGCTTCCCCCTGTCGTGTCCTTGACCCCCAAGACTCTGTTGAAGAGGATGGAGAAAGCACTGCCCCACACACCTAACAGAGAAAACACAGTTAAAAATGAGAAGTTTTGTTTTAATCCCAATCAGGAAACACAAACCTGTGTATTTGGCCCTCGGGCTAGAGTTTGTGAGTCAAAGTTTGGATAGTCATTACCTAGGTGGAGGGGATGACAACCCTGACTCATAGGATGTCTGTGCTGTTCGGCACAGCACAATTCCCTCTGGCAGTTTCGTTCCGCCTGCAGTGGCCATATTTGTTTTGGACGGAAGTCCAAATAAAAGCGGGATAACCACTATCCTCTAAGGTCCAGTAGGGTTTAAACAAAAGGCCTCTGTTTTGTATACAACACTAACAATGTGAGTAACGTAAGGTTTACTGAAGGTTTTTTACTCAGAATGTAGAGTTCCCGGGTTTACCCCTTGGTCTCTCATGCGGTGTATGTCATACAGCACACTATCAGTTCCCTCGAGTCGGGTCCGAACTTTCTCCTAAAACATCGGTCTGTGGAGCCTCACCCATGAGAAAGTGCAACGGGTTCTCTTTATACTTCTTCACAGCGGTTCCCATGAAGAACTTGCTTCCGAAGAGGTCCGGTGTCATGAAGGTGCCATACTTGGCCATGCCGATCTCGTACGGGCTGAACTCCACCCAGTCTGTCGAGAGAGAGAGAAAACGTCCATCCGTCAGTCAAATCGGCCAGGACACAGTGCACACACGCCATCGCTCGTTTTCCTCCAGCTCAAATCTTTTGTTTCTTTTCAAGCGGGGGAGGAGAAGACGTAGTTTGAAATAAGATAAGGTGAACGACATGCCAGCTAACGCAAGCCTCTACAGTCAACACCAGGTACACTTTTGTTTGTTGTGGAAAAAAAAAAGTGATGGAGGCACCGGTGTAAAGCAGTGTCATTGATCATTTGTCAAGTCAATTTTAAGAGGGAACACATTGAAGCCAATTCCATGTACTGTACTACACAAGTTATTTACACGTGTAAACATTGCACACGTTTTGACACTTCCTCAAAACGTACAATGCCTTCCTCTTAGTTGGTACTGGATTGTAATGAATACGTTTACAGCAGTTGCAGAGGTGGAGCGAATGTATTTATTTTATTCCGAAAGGTAGGGTATTTCCCTGTATAACTTGGCATAAAGAAGGGAAAGCCACTAACAATTCACTGGAAAAGCAAATATGTATTTGCATAAACTGCAGGAAGTAAATGTGGAATTGGACATGAGACTTTGTGCTTGTAGGACCGTGTGTCTTTTCTAAGAAAGATCTAAAGATCTTGAGATCATCGGGGTTAATCCCAGTCTTGTTTGGCATGCAGCCTTTACCCTGTGTCACCCTCCCACATTCTCACTGCTGATGTTTGGCTGTTCAGCACGCTGACTAAAACCATGTCTTATTTGTGGTCTAACAGTCTAACTCTGTACTCCTATTGGGTGGCTGCCTTTCCCCTTGCTGATTGACACCTACCTGGTTCCCATGGCCTGTTTGACGGTATTAATGTGGTCCGCTGTTAGTAACTACTCAACATTTTGAACACGTCGCACACAAATACAATTGACACTTCCTTCAAAGCAGACATTGACAGATCTACCTAACGACCTCTCGCGGTGCGCAGAATGAGCGGCTCTACTAGGAAACGCATTGAGATCATCTGATCATCTCTGGTTACTGATTATCTTGCAGTACTATGCAAAACATTTCATTGGAAGGCACACGCACGCACGCACGAACAATTCACGCGCTCTGAGAAGACGGCTGACCTGCGAACATGAGCTCAGACACGTCTGGTTTGACGTGCAGACAGGTGAAGAGAGGGAAGGGGCACTGGGCCTCGTCCACCTTCTCCTGCATCTCGCTCAGCTTGGTGTCCATCCTCTGGGAACGCAGAAACACACACAAAACACACACAAAAACCATCAGTTTCACTGATCTTTTTGAACAAGAAGAGAAAGAGCAAGCGAAGACAAAAGCAGGAAAATGAGATGGAGGAAGTCGGGGGGGGGAAGAAAAGATGAATCTGTCAATGTTTGTAGAGGCAAAACAGTCATGGGATTGGACAAACGAAGAGACCGGAAAAGTAGAACAGAGAAACAGACTAAACGAGATACAAGAAGCGCTCTCCAACCACGTTCTTGAAAAGCCACCTTCCTCCAGGTTTTGTGGTCCAGCCCGAATCTACCACCCTCTATCATAAAGATTTCCTTATTGATAAGACGGGTAAGGCGGTGGACAACCAACAGGAGGGTAGCTCTCCAGGAGCAGAACAGGGGAGGCTTGACACAGTGGTCCCTAAGATCTCCTCACCCCCGGGATGAGCGTGTCGCCGATGAGCATCCCGAAGATGTCGGTGAAGGTGACGGGCTGGCCGGCGGCCTTCTTGGTCCACAGAGCCTGGATGTAGGTGGTGATGTGCTGGGGCATCAGCAGACGCAGGGGGTTGCCGCTCACGCGCTTCATCAGTTCCTGGTTGATCTCCTTCGGGCCTTTGGTGGGGAAGTCGGGGTGGGAGTACAGAGTGGACATGTACCTGCGGGTGGGAGGGAGGGAAGGAGGGGAACACGACCATCTGTCAGAACACAGGGCCTGTGTTGGTGTTGATCTTGGCTCGAGGGTAGGGAGAGAGGGAGAGAGGGTGTTCTGTGGATGAAACGGGTTGAGTTCAACTGACCAGGTGGATCCTGAGAGACCAGCCACATATGTAGCACAGTCCAGAACCCCCGACTCATACAAGGCCTTCATCACCCCCGAGAAGCCCACCATGGCTCGGAATCCTCCCCCAGAGCCCACGATGGCAATGACTGGAACCTGCAGCACGACACACAAAACAACACTGCTGTCACAGGATGACGTAGATTAGGTTAGTCATATCACATGGGTGTGAAGATGCTATCAGTGAATCAGTACCCCAAAGTGTTGTTCCGTCATTTTTGGTTTTAGAGCTGATTTCCTGTTTTACTACTCTACTTTGTGCAGACTCACAAACCGTCAATCTGTTTCACTGCTGTCAAACCAAGCAGCCTAGACAATGTTCAGTAATATATATCTGTACAGCTCAATGTTGTGAGACGTTGCATGTTGTGAAACGGGCCAGCGATGGAGTGATGGTGTTTCAGGGGAGGGGGTGGGGGTGCTGCAATGTGCTGTTTACATTCGATGCAGGGAGATTTCCAGGCCTTGCCGGCTGACGCCTGGGTGTGCAGCCAGGGGTCAGACACGTCAGGCTCTCGGAGGAATGCTAAACTAGCCTGAGCGTTGAGCACGTCTGCGTTCTCTTGCTCTCTCTCTGTGTCTCTCGCTCTCTCCCTTTTCTGTTCCCCTATCTTCTGCTTCCGCCATTCCCCCTCTTCCCCTCCCCCATTTACTGTATCTTCTCCTTATCTCTGTTTTAATATCCTCTTCCTCTTTTACTCTCTTTCTCTGTTTCTATCTGTCAATGATTGCTGTAGTATTTACTGAAGTATTATCTTCATCTTCGTGGTAACAACCACGTATGTTGGCATATTCGCTCTTTTAAATGTTATCTTGTACGTTTAAAAACTGGTAGTCTGGTTTCTGGTCTGCTAGCAGAAGCAATGCGTTGCGTAACGCGTGACTTGCATGTGTGCAGTGGGTTTTAGCAATAGGCCTCAGTGGAAGCCTGGGTCCACAGTGTGGCTCTCTCCCCCACCTCCTGAGGGGAGCTGGGAAGAAAGCGGGGCTTCTCCATGCTCAGCAGTTTCTTGATACCCAGCATGGCCCTCTCTCTCCGGGTCTGCCTGTACAGCTTCTCCTTGTCACACAGGGCCAGGCTAAACCGCAGGTCCAGGTTGGTGCTGAGGACAGGACCGGGAGGAAATCATGACACTTGTAATGCAATATTAAGCAACGAGCAGAGCATTGTAAATCTGTAGTATCTTTAAAACACGTAAAGCTGTCCTGGAACTAGTGAAACCGTGTTAAAACAACCCTGTACTGTGCGCTTGGCGCATTGTGAATTAGCCACGTTGACTGGTGCTGAGGTCAGCTCTCTAGGTCAACTCCTATGCTTTGAAGTGCATGCCCATACAGCCCCATACATTTTGCTCGTGCATAGGATAAAGTCACATCGGGGTGAGCCAAAGAGATTCGCCATAGAAACATTACAAAACGAGTTTTATGATCAAGCAGCCAAGCAGGCTGACATATAAGAACACGTACCAGACCTCCAGGCACATCTCCAGGTATACTTTGGTTGCCTGTCATAATAACAAAGAGCTGGTTATTGTACAGTGCAGTAGATAATGATTAGTCGGTCAACACTGGGATACCGCAATCATGGGGTGGGGGTGGGATTTAAAGGGAGGGATGGGGGTTGAAGGAAAGAGAGAATGGGAAGAGGAAGGAGAGGGGTGGTAAAGAGAGGATGTAAAGAAGGAGGGGTGGTAAAAAAGGAGAGGCAGGAAAGAGAGAGGGGTACACGCTGTACAATAAAGAGAAGAATGACAAAGAGGAAGGAGGGGACCACAGAAGCAACACCACCACATTAACCTCAGGCATTAAAGAGTCAGTCATTAGAGAAGCCAAATCAGTCAAAAAGCAAATGAGAGGTTTTAGAGGTTTGTCTGTCATGTAGACCGAGTTCCTGGAACACAGGCATCTTACTTTGCCAATGAGTACAGGCACGGTCTCAGTCTGTCCCACGGTGAGCTTGGAGATTTCAAACGACGCCGTCCCAAGGGTCTCGTCCATAACATAGTTTGCGTCCATTAGTGTTATCTAGATAGGTGGAGAAAAAAAGGAATAACGTTGTTAAACTTGAATAAAACACGAGCCAACTGATCAACTGACACAGGGGGTTCCACGGCCCACCTCCAGAGTGTTCTCCTGGTTGGGGTCCAGGATGAAGTGGAACGTCTCGTTCCATTTCGGGTGGATGTTGTTGTCGATGTGCCGTGTCTTCTTCCTGCTCTCGGGGGTCGTGGGGATGAACAGCTCCACATAGGGGTCAGGCGTGTCCACTGCACACAAACACACCCTCGTCATGCACAGCAGAGGCGTTGTAAACGATCAAGGAATACAGGCACTGCATGGTGCTCGTCACTGCTAAACCGACCTGGCAATTTTACACGTTGAAATACTGATTTTGTACTGCTTTACTTTCATCAGGTGCGTTTGACCTTACGTTGTGTCCGTTTGGGCGTTTTGCATAATTTCATTTCAAACCAAACGGTTACATTTGAATCCAAATCATTTGTATTTAGCCAGATGGGTCAATTGAGAAACCAATTGTCATTCACAATGATGACCTGAACCTTCTAAAGACCCATGTCAGGGGTCTTCTCCATGCTGAACTGGTAGGATCAGAGGGACAGGTGTGTTAGACAGACTCACGCAAGTCACCGAGCGCGCCCTTGGTGACGTTTTCTGCTCTCACCACGGTCACTTTCAACTTGTGCGAAAACTGCTGTTCGACCTGGAAGACCATAAAAAACACCTCATGAGAAGACCCACTTCAAGCCAACACAAGCCAAGTTACATCACCGTGAGGTGTAGAGGACAGCGCCCCGTAAAGACATATCCACCTGCTTTCCTGTGTCTATATATATTATGAAAATATGTGGTTTTAAAGCGGCATGAAGACCTGTTGCTGATAAAGGAGACTAAACAATAAGGCTGTGTTCAGGGGCGTAGCCAGGACATTATTTCTGGGGGGCCAGCTCTGGCCAGTCTTTTATTTGGGGTGGCACTTGATTGTCAAAAACTACTATTTTAAAACTCACACACTGCATCACTCAGAGCAGCAGTTTTCTGACGGTATCCAGTGGTTAGCTGCTAGTCTCCATTGAAGCGCTGTCAGAATGCAGGTACGTTGGTTTGTGTCTTGCGCTGTTGATGGGGGCGTGGCCCAACATGTTGCGAATATGGGGCTTGTTGCGTAAGTGACAAATGACAATATAAGACGAATTTATAAAAAAAATACTAATGCATTTTTTCAGCTTCATACTGTTTCTGTTCAGGAGGGTTTAAAAAGGGTTTAAAAAGTTTTTTTTTTTTTTGGTGAGGTTGGGGGGGCCGGCAGGGTGGCCATTCTCTGACCAATGGTGGCCGTGGCCCCCCCTGGCCACCACGTGGCTACGCCCCTGGCTGTGTTTGTGACAATCCTCAAGATTTCTTTTATTTCTATGGTGTCCTTGTGGACCTTTCAGTTCTGCTTCCATAGACTCCAAATACGTTTTTACAACATGCAACAAGGATCGAGTAGGCAAAACAATATCTCGTCTGAGTAACGATACCACTGTACTGCAAATGAAAGTGTTACTCACGATGATGTACTGATACGGGTCTATGGCAGACATGGCTGTCGTGGAAGAGGATGTGTCCTTCCTGCTTCTGTCTGGACGCCAGCCGTGAACTTGGACTCAGGATGAAGTGTGAGTTACACACAGAAGCATCTAGAGACTGGGGATGCACACAACAGGATAACGTCAGAGGTGGAGTGTCAAGTAAGACAGGTTATTCGGATAAAAACATGACAGAGACACAGAAGAGCTTAAGTATAAGGCACAAATGATTTCAACACACCTGTTGATTATGATTGCAACTGTACAGTAACTGGTAAAAAAGAGCTGGGCTATTAATAGATGTGACAGCACTGAGGGGAAGTGTGCTAAACTACATGATAAATATTGCCCTGTTGGTTGGTGTGAATTTGCATTTGTTTTTGTGTGTGTGGGGTTGTGAGAGAGGGTGTGTGTGTGTGTGTGTGTGTGTGTGTGTGTGTGTGTGTGTGTGTGTGTGTGTGTGTGTGTGTGTGTGTGTGTGTGTGTGTGTGTGTGTGTGTGTGTGTGTGTGTGTGTGTGTGTGTGTGTGTGTGTGTGTGTGTGTGTGTGTGTGTGTGTGTGTGTGTGTGTGTGTGTGTGTGTGTGTGTGTGTGTGTGTGTGTGTGTGTGTGTGTGTGTGTGTGTGTGTGTGTGTGTGTGTGTGTGTGTGTGTGTGTGTTCCTGTAAATAGCATAGCAAGGTCAGTGAGGCTTTTCTCGGTTGGTTAACAAAGCGTAACATTTCTGTGAGGAGTTCAAGCACGTATCGTGTGTCCGCTGTGCTAGTCACGTAGTTTGCAAAGATGGTCCAAGTTCTGAATGTGCTCGATGAGCGCCTGTGCGCACATCCCTTCTTTCACAAAATACCACGTAGGCCTACTAAGAAGATGTCACATCTAGTCTCACTTGTCCCACAGTGTCATCAACACACTCAAACTTCTCAACGTTTTTACGGTATTGTTGTATTAATCTACTTATTATTGTATTGTTTATAAACACACAGACATTCCGAAATCAGGGTTTCTTCAATGAAATGTACAACCCAAAGTATCATATATCACCATAATCCCAGTTCGTTGCAATTGCGCGCCAGTGTGACACTTCCAAAATTATTACGGATTAAACCACGAACAAAAGTATCCCAGGACAGAATAAGTGAATATTGGCAAATATGTTAGAGTTCCATATGTGGGTACATGATCTTTACCAAAATGGCTACAAGCGATGGCAACGAATTGATCAACGAAATTATAGTTAGATATTTTGTCTAAGTTACAATTCCATTTGCCACCATAGATAATATGTTGTATTATTCAGAAGCCGATAGTAGTATGTGGCCGACGTGCCAATACATTAAAACCAGTCTTTGTATCCGCTCTTACGTAAAAACATGTGAAAGCCTGTCTTGGTGCCAACAGCGAGCAAATGCGCACCGTCAAAGTGACAATTTAGAAACAAAAACGGCATTAACGCCAGAGGTGTGATCATCAAACATGTGCTATTGTGTACCTATTTTTCCACGTACCTTGAGTTGAGAACTTTACTGTAATCATTAATCCTGGACAATATGACATGCTTTGCAGTCCACCGTGCACGGGGAAAGAGATGGAGGAGGTGCTACGAATTTCTGGGAAGGCGTTCACACCCCGTCACTCAACTCTCAACTTCAAGAATATAGGAAGTATCTTTGTCAAATCGAATTTTCAAGAGAAAGTTATCATGGGGATATCTGAACATTGAACAGTGACTGGTCATTCCTCTAATAAGATTTATTGTAAACAAAACAAAAAAACAGACAAAAAGAATGAGAGAGTTACAGGGTGAACCTGTCACGGCTTTAACTCTGGAGAGAAGAGCGTACTCTGAGGTGCGGAACAATTTCCAAGTGCGACCCTTCTTCCGCATAGCCATGTCCATTTTCTGTGGGAAACGTATGGCATTAGAATGTGAGTTAACCACACGAGGGCGCGCAAAGACAAGGTGGCTGTACACAAAATATGCTAAGGGGGATTATCACATGGAGGAGGGGATCCCTCACTGAATCGCTCCTCCCAAGGTTTCTTCCATTTTTTCTCCTACAGTGAAGTTTTCTGGGAGTCTTCCTTGAGGGTTTAGGTTGGTTGAGGGGCAGTTCTATGGGTGTATGTGAAGCCCTCTGTGACATGCTTGCGTGTAAAAAGGGCTATACAAATAAAATTTGATTTGATCACATCTGATTTATGAATATAACGAAATAACCTACACTACACACGGAATGTTTTTTCTTTTGCGAGGTTACATTACGCACCTCTTCATCACAGTTCTCTCAAACCTCGATATAGTTTACAAATAACATAATGTATAGGATACTAAAGGTTATGGCATTTAGGCAGCTACCATATATTTTATAGTATGACATTTAAACACCTCAAATGTCAGTCTCATATCACTACAATTTATGTAGGGTGGGTTGTTAATTACAAGCCTACACATAATCGAAATGTTAATTCCACTGAATCACAGACGTAGGCAACACTGATTGTCCCTAAATCAAGTGTCTGAGATTAATGACTAAAGTCATTTGGTATGGCGATGACCAATGCTTGCCACTGGTCAATTCTTTGGCTAGCTGTTTCATTCAATAGACTTGAGCTCCGAGTTTTGAACTAGCAGGCGGCAAAGGAGGTTGGAGTAGCTACTACGTCATTCTTGCAGTATAAAGGAATGAGGTCGAGCCTCGTTGGTCCATTCACAATCTCAGAAACGGACTCCTCTGGAGTGAATTGAAAACAGAAGCGCGGTATCAGAAGAGGCATGGGAATGAACAGAAGCATAGCTGCGGTTCTACTTTTGACACTGGGCATACTTGTCTGCGAAGGGGGTAAGTAGCGAAATGAGAATACGTTTCTTACAGTAAAAAATGTAACAGTGGGAAAATATTCTCAATATAGCATTCTACAATATTTATAATATTCTTAAACGGCATGTATCATCAATTATTAAAGATAGTTTTGGTTAGTCTTTTCAAATAATAATTTATAGTTTTTATTTGGACAAATGATTACTGTACATGTATGTTGATTTATTAACTGACCAAACGATTCATTTACAGGTAATCCTTGCTGCTCACAACCATGCCAGAACCGCGGTGTGTGTACAGCTATGGGAGCCGATGACTACGAGTGCGACTGTACGCGGACAGGATATTACGGCCAGAACTGCACCACACGTAAGTAAAGTTCTTAAAATAAAAAAAAGACAAAAGCAAAGTAACGAATTAGATCAATGTGTTATCTCAGGAAAAACATCTAATAATTAACGTTGTTTGATCTTAACATTCTCATTTGACAGCTGAATTCTTCACGTGGATGAAAATCACACTGAAGCCGACTCCCAACACGGTGCATTACCTTCTCACCCATTTCAAAGGACTCTGGAACATTATCAACAACATTTCTTTCCTCAGAGACGCTATCATGAGATATGTGCTGACATGTAAGTCTAACTTTACCGTGGTCACAGCTGCTCTTTATAGTCTTAGACCTAGATAGTCTCAAATTATGCCCTTTAATTAAACGTACTAAATCATGGAAATAGACAGTGCCTACGTAATGACGTTAAAAATGACTGTGCTACATTCGTTTATTCTCTCCACAGCTCGATCGCATCTAATCGACAGCCCTCCCACATACAACGCAGATTATCACTACAAAAGCTGGGAAGCTTACTCCAATCTCTCCTACTATACCCGCACCCTGCCTCCGGTCCCCAAACACTGTCCTACCCCAATGGGGGTAGTAGGTACGCTTCCTTTCCCTCTCCCTTTCTCCAAAACCTGTTCTCACAGATTCTTTAACGCTGAGCAAGAAAAGCTTGTTCCCGTAACATAGACCGCACATGACAGAAAGTTCCTGTCGATCAGGCAGACTCTCATTGTGAGGGGATATCACATCGCAACCTCTTAAGCTATCCTTGTTGTGTTGTTAAGTACGGGAAATTGTTGCACTGCAAGCCTAAGAGGGGAAGACACACTATGTGTGTTGCTCCAGTGTTGATCCCAAAGAGAATGCCTTCATGTGAATTGAAACCCGGCCACCCAAACCGAGAGTTCCTTTCAGACGATAGCTGAAACGCATATCTAAAAAGCAACACAAAATCTATGATTTGAAAGTCCTATCCAGAGTCCCATCCTGTTAAATCCTATCAGCTGAAACGTCGCGCTTTGTTAACCAACCGCGCTCTGTGTTGCAGGGAAGAAGGAGTTACCGGATGCTTCCATGCTGGCTGAGAAGCTTCTCCAGAGGAGAGCCTTTATCCCCGACCCCCAGGGCTCCAGCCTTATGTTTGCCTTCTTCGCCCAGCACTTCACCCATCAGTTCTTCAAGTCAGACATGAAGAAGGGGCCTGCCTTCACCAAAGCCCAGGGTCACGGGGTGAGCTTGGGTTTGAACAGCACAACACTGCAGGGAATCCATCATAGGAAGACTCGTAATGCCCAGTAAAAAAGAACTTAAATTCATATTTATTTCTTGACTGCTTTTCAGGTGGATCTTTCTCATATTTACGGGGACACCTTGGAGAGACAGCACAAACTCAGACTCATGAAGGACGGCAAGATGAGATATCAGGTATGGAACACATCTGTTCTACACTGCAGGCACACCTGAACACTCCCTAATCTGCATGTCTCCCAGCTGACAATCACCTCATCTTCTCCCAGCTGACAGATAATCATGTTTTGCTCGCCCTTGACAGGTGGTGGATGGAGAGGTGTACCCCCCTCTGGTGAGCGAGGTCGGTGTGGAGATGCACTACCCCCCTCACATCGCCCAATCAGATCGCTTCGCCGTGGGACACGAGGCGTTCGGATTGGTCCCGGGACTGATGATGTATGCCACCATCTGGCTGCGTGAACACAATCGTGTGTGTGATATTATGAAGGAGATCCATCCTGACTGGGATGATGATAGGCTCTTCCAGACCGCTCGCCTCATTCTGATTGGTGGGTTGCTTAATTTTTTATAATATAGGATATATTGTGTTTGTGACAGATTGAAATTGGGTTATTGTCTAGATATATTGTTTTACTCTATATCAAAGTCAGGCTGACACTATAACAAAGCTGGAAATGACTTCCTCAATGTTTTCAATATAACTTTGCCTGCTCTAATATTTGTCTTGTGACCACACTACTTAAACATTAACTTAACGGATAAGATCATTTATAACCTTCTGTAATTTCAGAAAGGGGAAACTCGTTCTGCTGACATAGAATTGTTGGATTTGATCCCAGTTTTACTTTGCCAAGCTCAAATAAATGTAGCATGAGCTGAACAAAAACTGTAACGTTACCCTGATCCGTTACCATAGGTGAGACCATCAAGATCGTAATCGAGGACTACGTCCAGCATCTAAGCGGTTACCACT
Source organism: Osmerus mordax (assembly GCF_038355195.1). Lineage (NCBI taxonomy): Eukaryota > Metazoa > Chordata > Actinopteri > Osmeriformes > Osmeridae > Osmerus > Osmerus mordax. The sequence continues at coordinate 9,052,756 of NC_090076.1, read as the reverse complement.
TCAAGCTCAAGTTCGACCCAGAGCTTCTCTTCAAGCAGCAGTTCCAGTACCAGAACCGCATTTCATCCGAGTTCAACACCTTGTATCACTGGCACCCTCTGATGCCTGACAGCTTCCTCATCGAAGACCAGGAGTATAACTACAAGCAGTTTGTCTTCAACACATCGGTGGTGACAGAGCACGGCATCAATCACCTTGTGGATTCCTTCACCAAGCAGGTGTCTGGACGGGTAAGCCTCCTTCAGGGCCACTGCTGTCACACAAGCAGTTGCTACGCTTAAAATATATGCGAGTATCATAATAGTGATGTAGTGACTGTTATTATTTATGTATTTTCAAGTATATATTTTGGGCCTTTTTTATGGCTTTATTGGACAGAGGCAGTAAGAGATAGACAGGAGGAGTATGGGGGAGAGGGAGGGGGAAGACGTGCAGAGAGGGCCCGAGCCGGAATCAAACCCGGGTCTCTGCATGACCCCGATTTATATAGTGACGATTATAGTGAAGGAGTCCTTAGTCTGTCGGCTTCTTTCACCGTGTTCTTTGTCTTGCGTGTTCACTCTGGAGAGCCGGATTTGGACTGACCAGTCGTGACCTCTGACGTTTGTTCTCTTCACCAGGTCGCCGGAGGCCGGAACGTTCCAGGAGCCGTCATGTACGTGGCCATCAAGTCCATCGAGAACAGCAGGAAGATGCGCTACCAGTCCCTCAACGCCTACAGGAAGCGATTCTCCATGAAACCCTACAGCTCCTTTGAAGACATTACAGGTGAGACAAAGACACGAATGGGAGTCATGGCATTAGGAACATCCGTTTGCCATTTCTTGAGATTGCAAAGTTTGCAGTTTTATCGTTCCTGGAAAAAAGGAAACTTGAGAGGACAGATGTGCTCTGAAGCACCAGATAGTGTAAGCAGTTTGTAGAGGCAGAGATCTGGATGTAAACACTCAGTGAGACCTCCAGGAGTTCAGCTGCTCTGCACTGCCTCAACGACAGCAATGTGAATTCATTAAGATGAGGTTTCCCCTATGATGATGGCGTGTGGCATCTTTGAACGTGTATTCATGGCCAATTGTCATAACAATAACATTTATAGATAAGAACGTAGATTTATATGGATGTAAGGCAACAGAGAAGACATGGAGAGAAGCCAGAACCAGTAACTGTACTAACCCATCTGTTTGTGTGTGTGCGCTTCAGGAGAGAAGGAGATGGCTGCACTGCTGGAGGAAATGTATGGACATGTGGATGCCGTGGAGCTCTACCCAGGCCTGCTGGTGGAGAAGCCCAGAGAAAACGCCATCTTTGGGGAGACGATGGTTGAGATGGGAGCCCCCTATTCCCTGAAAGGTCTGATGGGAAACCCCATCTGCTCTCCAGAGTACTGGAAGCCCAGCACCTTTGGTGGCAACGTGGGCTATGATATCGTTAACACAGCTTCCCTGCAGAGGCTAGTATGCAACAACGTCAAGGGCCCGTGTCCCGTGGCGTCCTTCCAAGTGCCTGATGTAAAAGAAACAGGGTCCTTCACCATCAACTTAAGCACAGCACAGGCAGGTGGGAGGGAAGTCAATCCAACTGTCATTCTGAAAGAAAGGTCCACTGAGCTATAACACTTAGATTTGAGATTTGTTGTTAAAATGATTTATTTATATATATATATATTTATTGTATTTATACAATTCTGGATTTGATGCAATATTTTTTATACATATATTTTGTACATATTTAGTAAATTTAGATAGATTCTTGTCTTTGTTGTATTTATAAAAGTTTATTTATTGTATTTTGGAACTATTATGACCTCTGAACTGCACTGTTATTAATATTTGTTTTGTTTTTAATTTATTTTTAAAATGTTTCCATCAAAAAAATCTCTAACATGAATACTTGAATTATCCAACAATTTATAGTTTACAATCTAACTGTTACATTCCACCTGCCATTGTAAAGCTAATAACATAGTTTGATGAGAAACTGAATACAAAGCCTAAGTTGATTCTGTACTGATTTACAAAATGTTATTTTTGCACAGCAATGTCTCCAGAAGTGTCTTAAAGTGTTTTGTCCTCTGATAAATAAAACAGTTACTTATTTACATTGTGAATATGTTGTCCTTTAAGAATGTGGCACACACGCGCACACACATACACACAAAAGGACACAAAACCACCTCAGAACTCACCACAGGTGCGTTGCCGCCTCAGTGAAGTAGTTTATTGTTTGTTTTGGAAGAAGGTATCAGAAAGGGAGTTGTAGGTAGTGACTATGACTTGCCTTGGCATATTACTTGAATTGTGCACATAACAATTTACCAAGAAGGAAACTACTGAAACATGATATTTGGATGTTCCAGTTATAAACCAGGAAACTATTTAAAGAAAGATGGGCTACTATTTTCTAAATAACTTTCTTGATTTTGGGTCAAGGAAGCAGGGCCGTAATCATAATATATATTGGGGGGGGACATCCCCCTCAATATTCAAATCTGGTCAAAATGTACCCCCCGATATTTTGATATAAAAAAATGATATAAGTGTGCTACGCTACGACATGCAACCATGCATGCTGTCCGAAATTATCATAATTTTGTTTATCATTCATAACTAAACATAACAAGTTTTCAGGGGGGGACCCTCAGACAGCATATTTCGTCAATGTTCCCCAATGTTGACTCAATGGCTACGGCCTTGCAAGGAAGTCTTGACTTTTAGTCCACTTAATCCACTTTAAAACCCTCATCCAAACTTGGTAGGCTAAATATTCGTATCACTTCTATCCAGAAAAACGGTTTGACTAACCAGTGGTATATTCCAGTGGAGGCTTGAGGGCTAATATAGGTGTCTGTTACTTCACTGGAATAAGACTGAACAATACACAGTGACACACAAAACACGCACACATCCCATACGCACGTAAACGGGCGCGCACTCGTGGACAGACAATAACACGCGCACACTGAGATTAATTGAGTCATGTGCATCACTTGTCATCCCAATCAGACTTCGGTCCTGCCCCCTCACGCTCCTCATCCTTCACATCAAAGAGCAGGCGTAGGACTATCTGTCGCACGTAGTTTCACTTGGCCAGTCACAGCAGGAAAATGACCTGATTGTGCGTGTGCATTATTAGTGTGTGTCCCCTTTTCCTAGTAGCCCGAGGGGAGAGGACTGCTGCACAACAGAAGTTGCCGTGTCCAGGTTCCCGTCTATGAGAGGAGCGGGTGAACAAATCTGTCTTTGTGTGTGTGTAACAAGCGTGTTGAGTCCGTGGGCCCCGTGGTGGGAGGGGATCAGGAAATCGCCGGGGGGTGTTTTCCCACCGTGTGCCAGCGGACACCGCCGTCAGCGCCAGCAGCTCGGACGCGGTGACCGGCTGCCGGAGTTACGTGCTGCTGCTCAGGCGCTGGCGATAGAGGCGGGGGCCACCGGAAACGGCTGCCCTCTGGCTCACCACGGTGTCAGGGCCCGGTGTCAGGGCCCGGTGTCAGGGCCCGGTGTGGAGATGACACCGCTGATTGGTTATTAAGTTCACCTGCCGGTCACAGCACGCACAGCTCTCACCGTATCTGGTAGGTTACATCACTCAGGTCATGCATTACATTCATCACGACTCTGTGGTAAATTAGTCATATTCATTTGAATTTACGTTTTTATTCGGCTAATTCACTTTCAGTTGGTTTGTTGAAATGCAGCCAGTATAATGTCAGGTTTCTCTATCTTGACGTCTTGCTAAATCTGACTGTTGTGGTGTTGTACTCGAGGTGACGACTTGTACTGACAGTACCTGCCCCAGGACAAAAGGTGAGATCATACTTCCTGTCAAGTCTGCTTTCCTCCAACCAATGATGATGGGACATGTCCTTCGAATTGAGCAATTAGAACTTGCTGTACCAGTGACAGCTTTGAATCTTCCTCCTGTCACCAGGCAACAGCTACAACAACAAATCCTCATAAGTCGCACTGTATGTGGTCACCTTAGTGGCACAGTGTTTTTTGTCTCACTACGTCGTCAAGTGCCACATACGTAGTTGAGGTTCTTTGTTTAGTTTTTTTAACATTGCAAAAGTTTGCGACCTGTGTCTCTACCTATGTAGATCTGTGCCCTACGATACAGAGCCAAAGTTGGAGAACACCGAGATAGCAAAAAGACCAGCTTCAACCCCTTGAGCCTTTGCCTCTGTGAGTGTCTGTGTATCCATCAACACCCTTGAATCTCTGACCGTGCTATGTTTAGCGGATGATTTGAACGCTCACTGCCCTTCTCCAAGGAGGAATGTCTTCCGCCAGATCCTATGTTTAGATTCCGAGTCTCCACCTCTTCTCTGGACTCAAACCCACCCATGCCTCTGGTCTGACGTGTCGCTTGTGTGCAAACCCTAACCCTGGCTTTCCGGAGCCATATAAGGCAGTCGTACCACTCTCTAATTGTGTTATGATGAGACAAGATGAGAAGTTTGGCCAGATGAGGCCCTATGCTGAGTTTGTTGATACACAAACTCTATCAAACAGTTACTGTACAAACGCCCACATTTCCCATCCATACTGGGCCGGATTGATGGAGTAGGGATGCATGCAGGTGGTCAGCTTTGGGCTTTAAATCTGTTTGCATTTCTGTGAAATAACTTCTGGGCTGTTCAAGTGTGAAACTTCTAGCAACTCTTAATTTTGGAAAGGAAGATTCCAGTCTATGATTTGGTTGAAAGCAATTGAACTGCCATGGGTAGTATACTGAAGATAAAACAAACAAAGGATTCTGTGTGTCACAACTTCTGAATTTCCTTGATGGTAGTTGGGTTTCATATGTCTGGTGCAATAACATGACGATCCGAACTGTGACAACACAATACGATTCAATTTTCATTTTCAAAAATGAAATGAAAATGTCATTTTCATTTTGTGTTATTGCTAAGAACTGTTGTTGCTCCAGTTTGAATAAACAATACCTGGCAATATGACAAACCTGCACTTTCACCCACTCAGGTTGTCAAATCAACATTGGACATCACAAGCAAATATTTCCATTGTACTGAAATCATCAATGCATACAAAGCATTGATGACTAAATGACTAATGACTAAATACAATGAGTATCTATGCACATATCAAGGTGGGAAATTACTATTTAGCAACACAATGTTTTCTTATACATCTAAGTTCTGCAAAGCAGATCTTGATAGGAATCAATGTTTGGCTTTGCTGCTGCGCTGCCTCTAGAAGATCGGCTGAAGTTTCCCACGCAGTTGACCGAAGCTTAATCAGTGTCTGCTTTCAGCACGTATTTACAATTAAGTGAAATAATTAATCTCCCTGGGATGGTGTATTTGCACACTTTTGAAAGAGAGAAAGAGAGAGGGAGAGAGAGACCCATGGACAATGAATAGCCTTGAATCATCCGTAATAGGTTGGTCAGTAATGGTCCGAGCTGAAATAAGATGTGATTATATAACACTGTATTGATCCCCATGCAGAGGCATGTGGGTGGAAATGAGAAAAGAATGAATACACAATTAAAACACAATGGACAACAGTGTGTAAAAAATGTTATTGCGAAGACCATTCAGTCATGCACTTGTAAAACTTTACATGGTTCTTTTCCACTGTAGTCAATGTCTTAATTGATCAGAGGTCATGACACACCCATTTACTACATGAATCCTAACCACAAATGTGGTTCACTGACTGACAGTCATTTATGTATTCATACAAAAGCATCTGACAAAGCAGGCACTCCAATGATGCTTAGATATTCATGTAGGATGAGCACAGGAACCCAAGGTGGGGGTGGGGGTGGGGTGGGGTGGGGGGTGGAGGTGGGGGGTGGAGGTGGGGTGGTGGCTGGAGGTGGGGGCTGGAGGTGGGGGTGGAGGTGGGGGCTGGAGGTGGGGGGTGGAGGTAGGGGGTGGAGGTCGGGGGTGGAGGTGGGGGGTGGAGGTGGGGCTGGAGGTGGGGGCTGGAGGTGGGGGCTGGAGGTGGGGGCTGGAGGTGGGGGCTGGAGGTGGGGGGTGGAGGTGGGGCTGGAGGTGGGGGCTGGAGGTGGGGGCTGGAGGTGGGGGCTGGAGGTGGGGGCTGGAGGTGGGGGCTGGAGGTGGGGGGTGGAGGTGGGGGTGGAGGTGGTGGAGGTCCTGTTGTCTGAAAACACACCTCATGCTGGCTTGATCTGTTATCGGAAACCACACCATGAGCCAGAGATCGCTCCACATGTGGCATCGGCACAGGGTCAGTGCGCTGGCGGAGGGGGTTTGGCTCGGATTATTCAGTCAGTGAGCTGTTCATGATCTGATTTTGGTGCTGGGTGAGTTAGCTTTTCGCTAATGAGCCAGCACTAGGATGTGACACCTGGCCCTGATACCCTCCTGTTGACACTTGGTCACGTATGGTCTGAATGCAGGCTGCCTGTTACGGTTCGCAGCTGAAGTGCTCCTCAGGATCCAGTCCTGGTAAAACCGAAACTAGGTTATTGAGACCTTAACCTTTGCGTCACAATCTTTATCTTCTGACGCCATCCTTCCCTCCAATGTATACTGAATGAAATCTGTTATTAGGGACTGTTTGTGTCAGATGTAAATATGTTCAAGTTGAGGGGGTTCTGTTGTGGTCTTTGGAGTGTATGTTTGTTGGATGTGTGATGCGTGTGAAGTCAATTGTGGGTTCTTATCACACAAAGAGGTTATGAAAGATGCGCCTGCTAAATGAGGACACTACATTTAGTCATTTAGCAGACGCTCTTATCCAGAGCGACTTACAGTAAGTACAGGGACATTCCCCCCGAGGCAAGTAGGGTGAAGTGCCTTGCCCAAGGACACAACGTCAGTTGACACGGCCGGGAATCGAACTGGCAACCTTCAGATTACTAGCCCGACTCCCTCACCGCTCAGCCATCTGGCTTGTATAATAACACTAGGGTTATTATACAAGAGTGCACATAAACGAAAGTTACTTTTTACATTTAAAATGTGCAGTTTTTTTTGTGTGAAAGCAGAAGTTGTGTTTCTGATAAACAGAGAGCAACAAACTCAAGAAGGACCCCTGACCACTGTTACTGTCTTGTCATCATTTGTCACGTTTCAACTGAAATCTATGAAGATGGGTGAGGTGGATAACGTGTTCGTCAAGGTCAACGCCAAAATACTCTGGGTAGAAGTGAGACTTCCAAAGATAGCTGAAAATCAATATGTAAATATGATTACGCTAATATGTCTGCATTTAACTCTGAATGAATGAGTCATGGCGGGAGAAGAGATGAAGGGACCGTCTGTAAACATGCTTTGGTAAACAAAAGATGTAGAAGGGACTGGGGATAGTAATCAGAAGGTTGCCAGTTCGATTCCCGGCCGTGCAAAATGACGTTGTGTCCTTGGGCAAGGCACTTCACCCTACTTGCCTTGGGGGGAATGTCCCTGTACTTACTGTAAGTCACTCTGGATAAGAGCATCTGCTAAATGTAAATGTAAACATGCTTTGGTAAACAAAGGATGTAGAAGGGGAGCAGGGTGAGATGCGTGGGTAGGGGAGGAAGTCACGGCAAAGAGAGGGCCTGGCTGCTTTTCTTCTTGCCCTCTGACACAGGTATTTACATTTGTGTTGTTATCTTCCCCGGGGGTGACATACAACACCTACACTAAAAGTCACGTAAACAGCGATTGCGTCATCTTCTGTTAAGTCTTCAAGGTTACTACGGAAAACAAAATAATGGTTCTCACATGGGGGTATGGCTTCAGGTGGGGGTATGGCTTCAATCATCGATACTCCTCTTGCGTTTCTGTAATTCCTGGGTGTTTGTGAGTGTACACATGACAAGCACAAATATGACTGGGTGCACCGCCGCAACAGTGAGACACGTATGACTCTGTCAGGAGTTTCAAGTGACATACCAGAGCAGCTATTCCTCTGAGAATCACACACAGTTGGGACGCAGACATCCCAACTTGCAGAGACTCATTTCTGGGAGGTAGCTTCCCCCCCCCTCCCCCCCCCCGGGACGCAATCCGGACGCATGATGTACACCTGTGTCCACCAGAAATGAGCATTGGACAGTCTCTCGCTCGCTCTAAATACAAAATCCCCGATTTCCGGGAGATTGCGTAGAATTTGCGGGCGTCAGGGAGCCGCTATTGAAATGCGGGAGACTCCCGGAACTTCCGGGAGACTTGGGATGTCTGCGGACGTCTAAAGATCAGAGGATCTTGGCGGTTGCATGTATACAGGCCGGGAGAGGCATTCAGAAGGGCCATGCCACTGATTGTCCGCTGACTCGAACAGTGCACTGAAGAGAAGATTGGGGTTTCAAGTCTTGGCTTTGCCTCTAGTGCCCTCCAGTGGTCAAGCAAGACATAGGGAAAGTTCTGTCATAGTTTCCTCATGGGAGCCAGCGTTCACCAAAACAATAACATTACAGTGAAGTGAAGTGAGTAATGGCCCTGAATATAAACTTGTGTTGTCATTATGATAACACAAGATAGTAAAGGGGGGGGTGGGGAGTTGCCACGTCAGATTTCCCTCCCCGCTCTTACGCACGCAGCTCCACCGAACGGGAATGCTGTTGTGTAATGCACACACACACACACACACATGGCACACACACACGGTGAATCAAGGAAATAAGGGGTGTCATTAAATTTAAACACCAAACCGCTACTAGGAGATTGTCCTGTAGTGAAACGTCCGTCTGTGACTTTCTCTTATTTCCCAACCGCACATGTGTCATGACAAGGAGGAAAAGTACTGACCTTATGTTTGTCTCATCTGTGCAACTAAGGACCTAGAGATGTAACAAAATACCCCTGGAAGGTTTTGAATCTGTTTTTTTATGTGTCTGTGTGAGTGTGTGTGCGTCTGCATGTGGCGGAACCAGTTTGTAGAAGTATAGGGTAGATCATTTTCAACTTTTCCCCCCAAATCTCTTGCTGACCTTTGGAAGACACTATGACTGCTGTCAGAGTCATATAAACCGTTGTAATGGTCATAAAGCATAGAATCTGCTCCAAATGGGCCCACACATGGGCATGGCATGTGCACAGGCTATCACACGTAGACACGAACATTATCAAAGTTACAACCAGGCACACGCAAACACACACACACATATTCTAACATGCATAGGAAGCCTAGGAGGGCTGATTTTCATTAGAATAAAACTTTCCTTAAGAAAAGCAGCACGCACACACACACACGCAAACACATACCACACACAGAGAGACAAGTCCATTTACGATAAATGTCATAAATTGGATGCAGATGTGCTGAGCTCACAAAATCAGTCGACTAGTTGACAAAAAGCAGACGTGTCTTATGGTCAGACCTACGACTTAAAAGTCAAACTTTCCTTTCAAAGATTTCCCCTCCTGCACTCATTCAGACATTACAGTGTGGACCCCCCTCAAGGGGGTTGGTCGACCTCCCTGAAATATTTTTTTTGCAGTTTGGGATGGTCCCTGGCTGATCCCTTCTCCTGCAGGACCCACAGTGAGTTGCCTCTTGGTTCGGCTGTCACGTCGCGTTCAAAAGTTCAGTCGTTCTTTTCGCCAGGCATTTCTTTTCCCGCTTTTCCTTGATTGATATGTTTATTAGTGTGTGAACCCGCCGCTGCCCTTGTGCTCACCTCTGCTGTTACCGCCACTCAGCAGGCAGAGTGCGCCGGGGGGGGCGGGGGGGGGGGCAGGGGGTAACAGCAGTGCGCCGGGGGGGGGGGGGGGGGGGGGGAGGGAGGGTGGAGTGGAATTGACAGCAGGTAATGAATTAGCTCTAACCACCAAACCAAGCACCCCGAAGGAACAGCCTCGCTACGATTCAGCGTCTCTCTCTGCCTCGCACGCTCTGTGCCTGTGTTTGTGGGAACGAAGCTGTCTCTGAAACTGTCTCTGAGATGCTGCACTCTCAGGTGACTCCAAACGTTTAGGAGCAGTTATGGGGAAGGTCCTGTACCTGGGTGTTGGATCACGTAGTTGAGAGGAGATGGAGCTGATGAAAAGTTCAGGAAAAGGGTTATTAGGGGCACGACCGGCAGACATTGCATAATAATGGAAAATGCCATTTCTTGTGTCTCAAACATGGAAGAACCCACTGTCTGTTACTCAGAGGCTGACCCTGATAAGGAGGTCATAACTGAGAAAGCATTGACCCCATCCAACTAGGAAACAAACTGAAAGGGCCTGTGTGTTCTTCACTTTTCAATGAATACGGATGTGAAAAGTGGGAGTCAGGTGGCTGAGTGGTTAGGGAGTCGGGCTAGTAATCTGAAGGTTACCGGTTCGATTCCCGGCTGTGCAAAATGACGTTGTGTCCTTGGGCAAGGCACTTCACCCTACTTGCCTCGGGTGGAATGTCCTTGTACTTACTGTAAGTCGCTCTGGATAAGAGCGTCTGCTAAATGACTAAATGTAAATGTGAAAAGGAGTCAGAACAGCAGGTTATGGTACCCCCAAGCTCCTAACGACCTTCCAGACAGACAACATAATCCAACATCAACGAAGGAGCCATGCAACACAGCATTTCCCCTCCCCTCCCCCCCCCCCCCCCCTCCCGCTACACATTTATACCCTGACGGACGGAAAAGTACAGCTTCGTGAAACGGCCAACGTTCACAAACCTCACTTTCAGCTCTTCATGTATTTCTACAGGGAAGGGGTTGGGACAAGTACAAAGGTACTGCAGACTAGTAATTATTCCCAAACCCATTCTAGCCATGTGTACAGACACAAAAGGAAATCCCACCTTAGCTCTTTCGTCACTCTGACGTAACCAAACAGAGTTTCTGCTTCGAGAGTCGGGGGTGTGGAAGGGGGGGCGGGGGAGGGGGGAGGGGGGAGGGGGGAGGGGGGAGGGGGGAGGGGGGATTAGACCAGACTAATCCCTATACAGTGCACATACATATCTGTGGCATGGTTCAAGACTGTGATCCGGTTGTGAAACCAACTATGAGGCAAGGACCACATGGGTATCCCCTTATACAGTCAAGATGCCCTCATGGTTTAATTAAAAAACAACTGTGCTGTGATTCTTCAAAGTGACACAAAGACTAGAACAACCGAGTAGCTGATTGATTTACTACTGAATTGTTTAACTAACCAATAGATGAACTAGCTGGTAAAGGAAGAACCTGGCAGATCAGGCACTGATGCATCAGGGGAAATCCGAAAGGTGAATTCATCGTTCCAGACGGTACATTGTCTCCGGCTTCTACATCTAGTACTCGTCATGCTAACTTACACGCATCGTACCTTGGCACACATGTCCACGACCTCTCCTCTACTGTAGAAACCACATTCCATTCCATATATGTACATTGTGGAAGTCCCTGCATACCATGTCAGCATGTTCTGCTCCTTGCTGCTCCCAAACATCTAGAGAACCTTCTGTGGAAATGCATAGGAGATAGAAAAGTGATAACAGAAATGTGGATGTTCCAGTTGATCCTGTTCTGTGTACATGCATCTGCATATAATATTACAGTGCATTTAATAGTTACATGCTGACAGGATTTTCGAATAGGTGACTGATTACATATCTCAAATCACTGATTGCTTGAAAAAAAAAATCATAGAACAAGTATAGATAAGCATAAACTTCCATTAAACTTCAACAATTCTGTGTAAAAGGGTTTTCAGAATTTGCTTCGATGCATTTAGGAGGGAATGATTCCTAGTGACTGGTGACATTTCTCGAAACACTGTGTGCGTCAGGAAACATATGGTTCATATAGAACCACATGGTCTGGTGTAGTTATGTAAAAAAAAATGGGAAGTGATCATTCCAACACATGTTTCTGTTTCCTGTGGAGGATCCCTCTATTGTTCTTGGGCCTGCTTACCAAACTCTCGCACAGTTACACAAAAAATAAACAATGATTTATGTATTTTCACGTGCCTAATGGCCATATATAACTCTGTCTCTACCTCTCCTTCCGTAGCTGGCACAAGAGACATTAGGACATACATGAGTCACACTGAAACCCAAACACTGCATCAATCATCTCGGACATAGTTTTGGTTGCCTCCATAGAAAACAAAACATCTTAATGATCTATTAAACTCTTACCAAACACCACCACCCTACAAACAAAAGATTAGCAATCACCACAAAAATGCTAATAAACACAACGATCAGGTAGCTTGTAACCAGCCTACTGGCACAGCCTAGTGACACACCTTTCCTGTGAAAAGAATTGTCAAGAAAGAGTGTGTGTGTGTTGGTAATTCTCAGGACACCGACAAGCTATGATGACGTGTAATCCATTTTACTCTGAAAACATTTCAGCAGTTCTCACACTCATGTTCGTACTAAGCTAACAATAGCTTGGTTAGAGGAATATCTGACATAATTTGCATTTAGCTGAGCTCGTAGAAGGCATGCGTCTACTGTAGTCTAAGGCTCTGATTCAACGTGAGAATAGCACTGGATGCGGGCCCCCTACAAATTGCATTAATCCTATTTAAATCCGTTGATCTTATTGTTTTATTCTTTCCCTGACAATGGACTCAATTAACTAATTTAAAAATTGGATAAATACAAATAAATAGATAAAAATAAACGCCGGGGACCCAGTAAAGCTGCAAACAATGTCTCTCCGTTAGAGGTTACAACATGTCATTGAATTTCTATTAGGCCTCTGTTTGGTGCCTGGATCACAAGCTGGTTCCTTTCAAAGGAGGAAGATCATGTTTGGCAGTTGACTGTTGACATCCAGAGCTTACTGAGGAACTAACAGGTGTTGGCTAGCTTGTTGGTACCAAGACTTTATCCCAAGGCGTCTTACGTAAGACACTGCCACTCACAGGGATGGCGCAGGATGACGATGTCAGGAGAGATGTCACCGGCCACAGTGGTAGACAATGACACATCAGGTGTCGTCATTATTTTACCGTGTTTTTCTCACAACATTTGCTTGGCTCTTACGGTCTCTTCGTCACTGGGTTTAATGCAATCATGGACAAAAAGGTCCATAAAAAAGCCTAAACAGAATAGCTACACACAATTAAAAAACAGAATAGTTTGCTGAATCAATTCATTATGCCAAGAGCTCAGTGTCGAGTCTTAATTCGGGATCATTGTGCCGGTCATAGTGTACCGTTCTGAAAATAGTCAAGGTCTGAAAGAGAATTATGAGCTAATATGAGAGTGTGTCCTAAAATAAGTAGAGTCAGGCTCCATTGAGGTAATCTACTCTCAATGAGGAACAGAACTCTGACCCTAGCTGTCTGACATCTGCCTGTACAGCCAAGCCTGGTAAGCCCTTAAGCCTAAACTCTGAACCTGCGGTGAACACCGCTCCCACTGTCCTCTGGATATAATCTGTGTCCGCGGTTCGATATCGCAGTGCTGTGATTCAGCATTCCATATGCGAGTCTCACCTGTGCTAACCCGACTCGTACATGACCTTATAAGGGAAGCGTTTAACGTGTGACTACCTAACAGGGTAAAACTTTCACACATCTCACACTCGTTGTGTGATAAATGATCAGATCATGAGACCTTTGAGTGGGGCAGTGACACCTTCCAGTCATAGAATAAACACATAGATTGAAGCCCTTCACCTTTAATTACCTTGACTTCCAAAGCAGAATACCCTTACGGAAGGAAAATATATTGCAGTATATTGGAAAATATAATGTGATATATTAGGCAATATATTTCCATATATGGGATTTAATATTTATATTTTATAAAACATTGCAACATATTGAACATGAATATATACTTCTTAAAACTGAAAGTTGATAGACAAATCCATATTTGGGTTATGAAGCTCAGTGGGTTAAAGCTTTTGACTGCAGATCAAAAGGTTGCGGATTCAAATCCCTCCTGGACTGTAAGTCGCCTAAACAAATACATTATTATTGTTAGTGTGTTACATCTTTCATATAGCTAAACTGAAGTAAAACTTCCAATGTAAACTGGACTAATGAACGAATTATATAAGATTTGTTTTCATGTAGAACCAAATGTGCTGGTCATATATTATATAGAATGTTTGTATGAATTCTTAAAACTCTTGATAACAATAAATTAAAACGTAATTAATTCCTTCAGTCAAATTGTGATTAGCATCAAGTGGATTATTGACTTTCAGATTAAAGAAAATCCATTTGAGGTTAGGACGATTCCTTTTATACTCTGTGGCCTTTTGTATATTTTTATGTCAGTCTTTACATCGTGTCTCTTTGTATCTATAACGGTCTCCTCACTCTTCATGGGTCTCTAATTCCTGCATTGAAATCCTCTTAGGATCCATGAGCTATTTCTGTGAGACCCTACCATGATGTCTATTGCACTTTCTCTGAAATCTCCCTTGGGCCCTGCCCATTGGCTGCCACAGACACACACACACACACACACGCCCACACAAAAAACACACATCTAGACACACACAAACACAACCACAGTATTAGATATCTCAGTGAAGTGATTGACCAGAGTCCAGTGCAGGCAGCTGAGTAGAGTGGAGCAGTTTGTTCATCTCGACCTCAGGATCACAGGTAAGAGGAAAGATGGGGATGCCCGTTATGAAGAATGGCTTTCAGTCTTTGACCGTTTCTGTCTTGCTGTTGTAAGCAGCATGGCTTTATGTTGACGCTTTTACATCATTTCGTAGTGCTAGTCGTTGGTGAGACGCTGGTTGTTTCAGACATTATGAGGGATGATTTGAGAGAAACTTGGATACACTCTATGGTTTTGTTGGGGATATGTGTTTTGGGTGCTAAGCATGACAGATACATTCGGAGTCCTTGCGTAGCCATCTGTTTAAAACACATTTGTTTGTTCACCTAAAAAGTTTGTTTTCTACTCAACAAATACTATGAACACACAATTTCATTTTCATGTCCCCAAACGGCAATTGATTCTGCAGTAAGACTAGCATACTGACAAAACTTTATGGCACAAAAAAAAACACCTTATAATACCGTACAAACACAGCCATCTATGCAATCTCTCTTTAATTTGTTGCTTTACAGAGTGCATTGTCGTATTTATGTTAACAACTATTTATCATTGGAGAACAGGTTTAATATTGACTTTTATTACATTTGTAAGGTCTTAAGGTCTTTAAACTAAGAAGTTACGTCTCTATAAAATGTCTATATCTTCTAAGAATTTTCCAATTGATTGGTGATTGGAGAATTTTCTCACTCTACCGTTTGAACAGGGAGACACTAAAGTTCCCCTCTAAACTGTGTTAGCCTTTAGCACAGTTTTGACACCACCTCTCTACAAATCCATCCTAACCACCTGAGCTCAGAAACAAGACCCTGCTCTGATTTAAAGAGGTTGAACAGAGGTTGAACAGGTAGGGTCGAGATTGCATGGAGTGAGGAGGCGGTTGTCGACGATGGAGATTAGCCCATTTAATCCAATAACGTATTGACTTTGCACAGGCCAAAGCAAGTACCCATTGCCAAAAGCAGGTATTACATCACATGAATCACAGAGAACCAGAATGTCCTTGACTTTAGACCCAGTGCTCATTCAGGTTGTTAGCTGTCTTGAGACTTCGGGAGATTTGACTGAATAGAATTGGAAGATTCAAGATACAATTACAATCCAACCAAGATATCACTCCAAAGGAGCAATATTTGATCTTTTTTATATTAACTGCATATGCCAAGATCCAAAGGTAAAGTAATCTACTTAGACCACATCAGTAACCTTGGACTGGCTCTTAGGCCACTTTGTTCCTTGGGTGTTCCTGATCCCCTGAACTGGAGTAATCCAGCACCATGTGTGACATAAGGATTTTATTTCAGAACCCATGGTGACTCAATGCATGGTGGAACTTAAAGAACCTGATGCTGTACTTACCCACCCCTCCGACAAACACGCACACACACACACACACACACACACACACACCATACACTCACACACCATGCACACACACACACCATGCACACACTATGCACATACACCCACACACACCATACACACCCACACACCACAGTTGTTGGTTATTAGGAAGATAAGAGGGCCCTTTCAAATCTATACATATGCATCAATTTCATTTGAGTCCTTTTCTCTGCTCTTCTTACAACAGGTAACCCATAAACATGTCTGACAGACCAATAGACGAGGAGGAACTTCCAGTCACACACACAGGTAAGATAGAGTGTCCTTTCCAGGAAACAGGATTGGATTTCAAGCAATGAGCTGTCTTGTGTTTCAGAGTTTTAGGCGCACAATATCTCATCCAGGAATCACTCAAATTCCATATTTGAGTGATTCATAGGTACAACCTACGAAAAGTTAACAAGTGTTAATTCTTAAACAATTGAGGGTTACATGCTATAACTTTATGTACAGGAAAGAGGACAGTTTTAGAACAGATCACCAGGCAGAGACAGAGACAGAGAGAGAGACAGACAGATAAATACAGAGAGAGAGAGAGAGAGAGAGACAGAGAGAGACAGAGAGAGAGAGAGAGAGACAGAGAGAGACAGAGAGAGAGAAAGAGAAAGAAAGAGAGAGAGAGAGAGAGAGAGAGTGAGAGAGAGACAGAGAGAGAGAGACATAGAGAGAGAGACATAGAGAGAGAGACAGAGAAAGAGAGAAAGAGAGAGAGAGAGAGAGAGAGAGAGAGAGAGAGAGAGACAGAGAGAGACAGAGAGAGAGAGAGAGATAAGTAGTGTAAGTAGATAAAGCAGACAGCCAGACATGTAGCATGTTGGCAGTTTGACAGATGCTCAAAGCAGCTTTCCCTACTTGCTCTAACCCAACCATGGTGCAATTAGAAGGAAGCCTTAAGGATCTGGTTATGGCTGTAATCCATCACACAGATACTGCACGAACCCCCACCGCCCACCTATGATTCACTTCTCCTGCATGCTGTGCTTGTCAATCACACTGCAGTGACCATAGATATATATAAAGGGTAGATGTCTCGTCCGCGTTGCCGGCCAACGGAGTCGAACGTCCGCACATGGCGGCCATCTTGCTACAGTCAACTCGCTCACCCATAACATTGTGTTGGTGCTACATGTACTTTTTAAATAACCATAACTTGATCGATTTTCAACCGATTTTTAAACGGTTTGAATGTTATCAACGTCAGAGATGTCGTTATGCCACTGCATACTTAGGAATAATTATGTTATAAAAAAATATATAGAATAGAAGTATGCAGTGGCATAACGACATCTCTGACGTCGATAACAAACCAAACCGTTTAAAAATCGGTTGAAAAGCCGTAAGACATCTAGCCTTTATATATATATATCTGGCTGTGACAGCTTTTCACAGTCTAAACCTGAAACAAAGATGGCCGCCGTCGTGCTCCTGTGTTCCTAGGATGAATTCCATGTGATCTGATAATTCAATCAAACCACTCAATAACACAGAGGAGTAACACTAAACACTGGCTATTATGATGCCTATATATAATATACATATCATATTTATATGTGTTATATATATGTTATATTTTTACAGGCCCAAAAGGAGTCATCAATGACTGGAGGCGATTCAAGCTGGAGAGCATGGACCAGGACTCTCTGCCCCCACAGAAGAGAGAGTTGCTGCGTCAGATGTCATCCCCACAGAAGCCCAACGATGACCCCAGGGGAGGCCTCAACCGCAAGGTCTGTCTAAGTCTAGAACAAAACACAGTGCTATGCTGTCCAGACACAACCGTGAGACACACGACACACACTGCAAACCTCCATCTGATACCAGTCGTAATACTGCCTTATAGGGAGATAGTCAAGGACTGGCCGACACACTCAGGAGCAAATTACATTTACATTTAGTCATTTAGCAGACTCTCTTATCCAGAGCGACTTACAGTAAGTACAGGGACATTCCCCCGAGGCAAGTAGGGTGAAGTGCCTTGCCCAAGGACACAACGTCAGTTGGCATGACCGGGAATCGAACTGGCAACCTTCAGATTACTATTACAGATTCCCTCACCGCTCAGCCACCTGACTCCCCTATTTGCCAAATTGCTAAGCCACATGAACACAGCTGTGGAGTTCAACGTCAGATGGGCAGATGAAGTTTCCCCAACACTGTCCCGATCACCCTGTCATTCATGGGGGGTTATCGTCACCGGGGTATTTTACATCCCTACCGTGTGATGTTACACCCTACCGCACTGTCAGTGATGCTCGACGTTTGTGTCGTGCTTTCAGATGAGCGTCCAGGAGTACGAGCTGTTGAAGGAGGAGGACGAGAACAGCCTGAAGAAATATCGTCGCCAGTGCATGCAGGAGATGCACGAACGCCTGAGCTTCGGTCCCAAGTTCGAGGGCGTGTACGAGCTGGAGAGCGGCGACGCCTTCCTGGAGGTCATCGAGAAGGAGCACCGTCTGACCGTGGTGGTGGTCCACATCTACAAGGCTGGGGTCAAAGGTTGCGAGGAGCTCAACAGCTGTCTGGACTGCCTGGCTGGCGAGTATCCCAGCGTCAAGTTCTGCAGGATCGACGCGGTGTCCACGGGCGCCGGCGAGCGTTTCCACGACGACGTTCTGCCCACGCTGCTGGTGTACAAGGCCGGCGAGCTTCTGGGTAACTTCCTGGCGGCAACGCAGCACCTGAACGAGGAGTTCTTCGCCACAGACGTCGAGGCGTTCCTCAACGGGTACGGCCTGCTGCCGGAGAAAGAGGCGCCTGGGATGGAGGCAGAGGAGCAGGCGGATGTGGAATGAATGGAGGCAGGAGAGAGTGGTAAGGCAGGCGGATGTGGAATGAATGGAGGCAGGAGAGAGTGGTAAGGCGAAAAGGGAAATATTTTATATGTTAAAATAAAAGGTGGATTTGACGTTTAAAGACAAGAATAAGTTGAATTATTCTTCTTGGTAAGAGTCTAGCAAATACTGTACGCAGTCTCACCTGACTTCACTAGAGGTGCTCAAGCATAGAAGGTGCAGCGTGTCCTTGAGAGATCCTTTCACACCAACCAGGGAATAAACGTGAACAGCCTAAACACAGATGGCTTTTTTACCAAAGCAATGCTATACAGTGGTAACAGTCACAACAAGCTGGTCATTGTTTCAGTCTGAGTTTAGTGGTTGTATGCAGAATCTAGACAACTGCAAATGTGACGAAGGGAAACTTGTAGAAAATTTTACAGTTTTGGCTGTAAACCAAAGCTAGTTAGCGTTGTCTTTACAAGATTATATGAGGTTGTGTTGTCTGTATGCAACTGTAATTTGCACATTGTAAATATGTATTTCCACTACTAACACTAGTTAGAAATAAAAAATACAAAACCTTGAACCTGTCAATGAAGATCTTTTTTGGGAATCTGGATGTTGACTAGTATTTTGCACATATTTAGCTACAACTTGGATTCTAACCCGAAATCACAATGATTCACACAACATTACTTATTCCTTACGAATAACATTACGTTACATGGACCATGTGGTTGTCACTGGGGTGGTGGAGAGAATGGGTTCTTTCCTGTTTGTCCTTTTGAGGAGGTGGCATCAAGTCATGGAAACATTCCCCTGGTAGTCTCTTAGCTGGATTTGACAAGATTGTGATTATTCTATCATCCTGTTTGTTAAGATTAGACTTTTTCCCTACGTATTAACACTATAGGTTCAAACTCCTTTTCCCGTTACTTGGCAAGTCTAATGTAAATGGAGTATTTAGCTGTTTTGGAAAATGTAAGCAATCATGTCTAAGATCGTGAGTCAATGGTTTTGATAACAAAAAGCAAGACGTGTAATGGTTAGAGAGGGGGGATGTTCTATATCTTCTTAGTATCAGAAAAGAGGATTGCAATATAAAAAAGTATACATTTTAATCTACATTTTATTTATAGAAAATAGTGAATACATTTTAACGATGAAAGGAAAATAAAATAAAAACTCTGGTACAGGGAACACAGGAAATAAGTGGTTGTTGGTGCTGTAGGAAAGTGTAAAAGGCAGTTAAAACCTTTTATATTTTTACCAAATTCATATACAACTAACATTATACTGTAGATGTGACTCTCTGGTGACCTGACAATCCGTAAGTTGAAAAGTTCAAACATAACTATAAAAACTCAAAGAAAAACATGTCAAGATTTTGAAACACCAACTTCCATTTGTCACACACAGTTTGATAGGTCATGTCAACTAAATGGCATAGCTGCTTTCTACAGGCGTGAATCGAAAGAATCTAATCATTCATAGAAAACCGCAGTTTTATCTCCAGTTTGAACTGTGGCTGAACCCAGAACTCCTGTAGGGAACTGATTAACCCATAAACAGAGACAGGGATGAAAGTGAGTGAATAACCGTCATTTAAAGAATCAACACCCATCACCTCTCAGACAGTTGCAGCAGTCTTCTTGGCTACCAGGCGTCCAATTTTCTCAAAAATGTGTTCTTGTGCACCCTCTCTCGTCAAACACATCTTGTGCAACACATCTGGATACTCCAAGATTATAAAGCTAAATATTATCTGTCAAGAGATGGAGGGGTAAATTGGTTATCATAATGCACAGTAACTTGGTGTAATGCATAATTCTCAATTAAAGAGGATCATATTTTGACAGGCGGCCCTGTGGTCTGTGTGATCTTCGCTGAGCTGATCAGTTTGATAATCGTCTTAGAGGATTGGGCAGTAAGCCTTTGTGGTTGTCTCTATCTGGGTTTCTACATGTGCGTGCCAAATGAGATGTAAACAGTGTCTGAATCTACCCGCCTCCAGCCAATAGCAACATCACATGCTGTAGATGTTTTGAGGTGAGGATGAATTTGAGTCTGATGCTTTTAGAACTCAAGTTCTTAAAGATGACATACTGTACAGTAGAATTTACATTTACATTTAGTCATTTAGCAGACGCTCTTATCCAGAGCGACTTACAGTAAGTACAGGGACATTCCCCCGAGGCAAGTAGGGTGAAGTGCCTTGCCCAAGGACACAACGTCAGTTGGCATGACCGGGAATCGAACTGGCAACCTTCGGATTACTAGCCCGACTCCCTCACCGCTCCGCCAACTGACTCCCAGAATTTATCATATTCACACATCACTTAAGAACAAAATATGTTCTAAGTACAGCAACACTGTACTGTTACAATTCGTCCTTCTCATCAAACGCATCCTCGCGAGTATTCTACCATTAAAACCCATCTAACTGTGACATACTGATACATTCTTCTCTGGGGGGGTGAAGTGCAGGTGATCTCACTGTAGAGTAGCCTGTAGCTAACACAACACCCAGCTAGCGTGTCTACGGTTCATCCTCACTTCTGTGGGACACCTCCCTCTGGAGTCTTCCGTGCAACCAGGTCCTCCTGTGGTGCCCAAGCATGTCACGACACAGTCCCATCAGACATGTTTCTGTTACATACTGTATGTGGCCAAAGAGTTACCAAAGTATCTGCAGTATTCCTGGAGTGCCCGCCCTCTCACGGTCAGGACGTGCACTCGCAATGCATTAAATCCATTAAGGTATTATTCAGGTTTTCCTTCAGATGTCTTGTGTAAATATTTACCACAGTGTTTGAATGTTTACCCCGTCCCTGTCGCTCTGTGTTTGTAATATGTTGATTGTTTTTGCGTCGACGTTGCCTCGCTAATAGGAGGGCTTTGTGAGCTGAGATTCGAGGCCAGCTGCAACGCTCTACTTCACCCACACAAAAAACCTTGTTTCACCCTGCGGAGGAGGACACTGTCCGTGGCACGCCGCTTACCCCCTTACCAAAAGATTTACTGTGCAATTAACAGAGACCCTTTCTGGCCTGTATTGTCGTAATGATAACAATAAGCCGTTGCTTGAACTCAGTTTGGCAGGAAATGTGCTGTCTCAGCAAGTATTTTACCAATACAAGCGTCTTATAAACGTCGGATTTGATTTAACTAAACACACAAGACAGTTGTGGTAAAACATTTAACGTTTACTCAAGTCTAGCCTTCATAACTCAAGGTGGATGACTAAGTGTATGTGTATGGTCACTGCCACTCCTACACCACAACAAAGGAGTGAGTAATATGCAGGTAAATGGAAGAAGTGAGGTAGGTAGGTCGGGGAGGGGGGGAAGAAAGAAAGAAAGAAAGAATCGGAAGTGAGGAGAGGGGTAGGCTACCCCCCACTTAGACAGCTTAGCTTCGACATGAGCAGGACTGATTCGCGTCTCTCACGCAAGACGAGATGGGGGATGGATGTGTATGTGCATGTTTGCGTGTGTGTACAGACTAGAGGAAAAAAAGCTCACATGAAAGATACCTTAGAATTGGCTTCACTGAAACTTGTACACTGGGAGCGATGGGAGGGAAACTTTCACTGTAAAAAGTATCTGATGCCTGGAGCCATCCACTAACCAGATATTTGCCTGGCTTTCTTACTTTCACAAAAATTCCATGTTAATTAGTCATCTGTGTGGACTGTTTAAACCAGTCTGGACATGGCCTTACAATAATAATTGGTATATGCGGCTAACCTTACATTTTGATAAGAATGTGTGAATTAGATTTAATTAGATAGGCTCCTAACCACGTTAAAACTCAGTTGTTACAACAAACATTAAAGAGCCTTGACACCTCCAATATGCAGTATCCTATTATGCAAATAGTAGGCCTATGACTCCGCAAATTCCTCCCCACTTTGGTGCCACTCAATGGCAAATGACTTTTTAAATTGGGGTGGCCCAACTGGGTCACTGAGTAATGCAGAGGTGGCACGAAGTACGTACACACACACCACATATTTTTGGGGGGTTTCAAAAGGTTAAAATATATTTTTTACGTTTCAAAACTTTTTCTTTGAAACCTTTCTTTCGCATCTGGACCTGATAGCTCCACAAAAGCCTCACCTCGATATCCATGGTGACACAGCATTCCATCAGGTAAGCGGAACCGCACCCAATTGACCCACCTTTGAATGATTGCAAGTAGTCACACATAGACAGGGGCTGGTAACCCGTTACAAGGATTAGCATACACACACACACGCACCCACACACACTCACACACGCCCACACACACACGCGCGCAAGCACACTCACAAGTAGGTAAAAAAGTAAGGACAGGTGGAAATGTAATGACAAGCACAACGGTGTGTAAACAACGCCATCTTGTGGCAAAAGCATCCTTCTATGACAACATTTTGAAGATTTTGCAAGATTAATTGTAGTGTCTGAATTCTCATCACTCATCACATGTTCAGCTGGAATAAATGAAGTGTTTTAAAAACTACCATATAGATAGAAACTTTGCCGTTTAACTATATTGACCATCATGCACTACGTTGCGTTCAGATGTAATTTGCGCTTGCTCAGAAGTGCGTGCGTGGGGAGTGAAAAATGGCGGCAGTGTTGTTGCAAGTGTTGGAGCGGTCAGAAATAACTAAACTCCCCAAAGCTGTTCAAAATAAACTCGAGAAGGCTTTTTCTGATCAGCAGTACGAGATAGATTCTCTGAAAGCACAACAGGAGCAATT
This sequence comes from Osmerus mordax, assembly GCF_038355195.1. NCBI lineage: Eukaryota > Metazoa > Chordata > Actinopteri > Osmeriformes > Osmeridae > Osmerus > Osmerus mordax. Next base: position 9,029,393 of record NC_090076.1, on the reverse strand, counting down.
CCGAGTTGACAGTGGTAAGACATCGTGCTGTAGCCTATCTTCAGTGTGGTTAGAGAGCTAGCCGACTAGCACTAGCTAGCTGTTTGGCACTGGCTATTTACTGGAAATTGACCACCATCAAACAAGCGTGCCTATGGAATTATGCGAATCAATTTTTAATGTATTATTTATTTACTTTCCCCCTGTTTGAAAATTAATTGATTATTGATACTGGATTATGAATAGAATAGTTTAGTAAGTAGTTGGAGCCTGGTAGTTACTGTAGCTAGCATTAGCTAAACACCTAAGTTGTCGAAACGTTTTAGGCTAACGTTAAACTAGTTCAACAATAGCGATAGCTATCTATGCATCTTGCCAAGCGAACTCGACACACAACCCCAGTTTTTTGGGTAACTAACTAGCTTCTTATTTTTGCAGAGCAACAGTTCTTTGAGAAGGTGAAACGGCTTGAACAAAGCCAGGAGGAATTTGTGACCCAGACACAAGAACACCACAAACTAAAAGAGGAGTTATCCAAGTTTGGTAAATGAAATTAACCTCGTTCATTCAGCCATGTGCTAATGAGGCCATAACTAGAATGCACATTGTGACTTCAACAAATATGTCCCCGTTTTAATAGACGAACAATTGAAAAGTGCCCGTGAAAAGAACAGGGAATATGAAGTTACCCAAGAAAAGCTGTCTTCTGAACAGGTGAGGTAGCGAGACTTTAAACATCCCCCACCCTTCTCTGTCATTGTCTGATGAAAGGATGAATGGACATATGTTTTGTTTTCTAAGGTTGTGCTGTCAAAAGCCAAAGATGAACTTGAATCAGAGAAGCGTGAGCTCGTCCGCACCCTGGAGAGACGATCCCAGGATATCGAATATTTGAGCGGTATGGATGATTAAATTACTAAAACGCATCTACCAAGATATACTTAAATGACACATAGCAGCTGAAGATATTCAGTACTCTATACCATATCTGTGGTTTGTGGTATCACCCCCCAGAGGACCTGAGGCGTGTCAATGACAAACTGGTGGAGACCAACGCGTCCAAGATGGGTCTGCAGGTCAAACTGGACGACCTTGAGATATCCGAGATCAACATCAAGGCAAGTCACGCCGGACAGAGGGGCTTCTCTCCCCCCCCCCCCCCTCTCCTGGGTTTTGAACGTTTTGATTTGTGACACCCCCCCCCCCCCGCTCGTTGCTCCACAGTACAGGGAAAAGCGTATGGAGCAGGAGAAGGAGCTGCTGAAGAGCCAGATGGCCTGGCTGAACGACGAGCTGAAGGCCAAGAGCGAGGAGATGATGGCTCTGTCTCGACAGAAGGGCAACGAGATCCTGGAGCTCAAATGCAGCCTGGACAACAAGGAAGACGAGGTGAGTCAGGTGGCTGAGCGGTGAGAGAAGCTTTCGTCGTTTCCATTCATACATTTCTCAGTTTTAAAATGTTTGATTTAAATTACGGTGTTTTGTAACAAGCTGTTTTTTTGTAGTTGAACAGGGTTCAAGACCAGGTGTCCAGTTTGAAGACCGCAAACGAAAGCCTTCAGAAGCAGGTCGAAGACATGATCGTCAAGCTGAAAGAGGTACAGTAGCTTTGGGACCTTTTTTTAAAGACACTTGACACTCCTGGCTCTGAAGTCTGGAGTCAGGTGGCTGAGCGGTTAGGGAAGCGGGCTAGTAATCTGAAGGTTGCCAGTTCGATTCCTGGCCGTGCAAAATGACGTTGTGTCCTTGGGCAAGGCACTTCACCCTACTTGCCTCGGGGGAATGTCCCTGTACTTACTGTAAGTCGCTCTGGATAAGAGCGTCTGCTAAATGTAAGTATTTTTTCCCTTTTCTTTGCATCCAGGCCAAGGAACAGCAGGCCAGCATGGAGGAGAAGTTCAGGAACGAGCTCAACGCCAACATCAAACTCTCCAATTTGTACAAGGCATGTATCGCTAGTCTGGCGCACCCCTTAGTTTGTTGACAGACAGAAGTTGTTTTCCTTCTCAGACACCGTCCAGGACTGAACTCTTAGTTTCTTCCAGAGTGCAGCGGCTGATTCCGACTCGAAGAGCGAGGAGCTGAGCCGTGCCGTGGAGGAACTCCACAAGCTGCTGAAGGACGCGGGGGAGGGTGAGAGACACCGACCGGACAACAGAACCGCCCGTTCACCTCACCCTGCCGTGTCTGTAACGACGTGTTTCCCCCCTCCTCTCTCTCCGTCCGTAGCTAACAAGGCCCTGGAGGCGAGGCTGCAGGAAGCGGACGGTGCCACGGACAAGATGGCCGCCGAGCTGAAGGAGAAGATCCACAGTCTGGAGAAGGAACTGGAGAACGCCAACGACCTTCTGTCTGACGCCAAGCACAGAGGTGAGGCTTTCAGAACTGAGCTCCCTGACCCTGGGAGGTCAGTTGACCCCCCGGTCCAAACAGTCCAGCACTGAGCTTCAACCCATCCGTTTGTCCATGTGTACTGATGTTCGTCGTCGTGGTGACGTGGTGTGTGTGTGCGCAGGTCCCGGGGGAGCAGCCTTGATGATGTCAGAGGAGCGGATGACCACCATGTCGCCAACAGCTGCTGCTGTGGCCAAGATAGTCAAGCCTGGCATGAAGCTGACCGAGGTAAACAATTTGACAAATTTGTGTTGCGTTCGTCAAAAAAAAAAAACACAACACTATAATCGTACAGCGATGAGAAACGGGAGGATGGGAAGCAAGTGTTCTGCGTAGTTCTCCGCTCAGCCTGACGGTGGTTCCTGTGTGCAGATCTACTCGGCGTACGTGGAGGCCCAGGATCAGCTGCAGCTGGAGCGCCTGGAGAACAAGCGGGTCAACAAGTACCTGGACGACATCGTGCAGGAGGTGGAGGCCAAGGGGCCGCTCCTCAAACGGCAGAGGGACGAGCACGAGCGCATGCAGAAGTCCGTGGCCAGCCTGTCAGCCAAGCTGGAGCAGGCCGTCAAGGTCAGACCAGCCGCGTGTGTGTGTGATTCTGGGTCTGTTTGGGTGATTCTGGGTCTGTTTGGGTGATTCTGGGTGTGTGTGGGTGATTCTGGGTGGGTGTGTTGGAAGTGTGTCCCGTTGTTTGAAGTGGAAAGCTCACGTGTGTGTGTTCCAGGAGGTGCACCGACTGCAGCGGGAGACGGACGAGTCCAACAAGCGCTCCTCCGTGCTGGAGAGGGAGAACCACCGGTGTGAGCTGCAGCTGACCGACACGGCCCAGCAGGTAGGCATGGAAACACCGTTCTCTGCCCCTCCCCCCCCTCCCGCTGCCCCAACATCTCTCCCCCAACCAACGGCCGCCTGCGCTGTCATGGGGGATGTTTCCGGGTGGTTCTAAGGCGTTCTGGTGTGTCTCCGTCTCCAGGTGCGCGTGCTGCTGATGGAGCTGGAGGAGGCGCGGGGCAACCACGTGGCCCCGGACGAGGAGGCCTGCTCGGCCGATGTCAGCAGCACGTCGGAGGTCATCAGCCAGCACCTGGTGACCTTCCGCGGCGTGGAGGAGCTGCAGCAGCAGAACCAGCGCCTCCTGGTGGCTCTGAGGGAGCTCAGCGACGCCCAGGAGAAGGACGAGGTGGAGACCACTGGCTCCAAGTGAGTGTGTGTGTGTGTGTTAGGTGGTTTATATTTGTGTGTGTTGGTGGTAGGTGATCTGTATGTGTGTGTGTGTGTGTGGTAGGTGGTTTGTGTGTGTCTGTTGGTGGTAGGTGGTCTGTATGTGTGTGTTAGGTGGTGTGTATGTTAGGTGGTTTGTATGTGTGTGTCTGTTGGTGTTAGCGTGTGTGAGGTGGTGTGCACGCCTGACCCTCTCCCTCCCCCCGGCCCAGGCGTACTGAGCTGGAGCAGAGTCTGCAGGAGGCCCAGACGGAGCTGGAGGCCCTGAGGGGTCAGCGCGTCCAGCAGATGCAGCTGGCAGAGTCCATCGTGAGGCAGAGGGACATGTACCGCGTCCTGCTGGCCCAGGCCACCGGGGCCTGCTTCCCCCCGCAAGGTGGGCTGGTGTGGGGGGCGCATCCGTCAAACACCTATCCACACACACAACCCAGCAGGCCCTTCGTTAAGGAGCCGTATTTTCCGTCACCGATCAGCTGGGTTTGTGTCTAGGGGTTCGTCACCTTTGATCCCTTTTGTTTTCTTCAGGACCCGCCGCCCCCGAGGAGTTCTCCCTGACCTCCACCCCTCGCCGCTCCCCTGCCGCCACCCCCACCGCGGCCACGCCCACCGGGTTGATGATGGCGAGCGAGTCGACGGAGGCTGCCGAGGCGAAGGCAGCCCTGCGACAGGTGAGCCCCTCAGACCCTCCTCCTACCACCAGAGGTCGCTGTCTCTCCACAATTAGTGGCCTCAAATTGTTTTTTTGGTTATCTTTTCTGTAACGTAGAATTAAGTGGCTAGGTTGTTTCCTGGGTTATTGTTAAGCTGAAGTAAAGGTGTGTGTGTGCGCACAGCTGCAGGAGGTGTTCTCCTCCTACAAGCGCGAGCGGGCAGAGAGCGGCAAGGCCCTGACGGAGCAGAGCGAGAAGCTGCAGGAGCAGATCTCTGACCTGCACTCCCAGAACGCCAAGATCTCCACACAGCTGGAGTTCGCCTCCAAGAGGTGAGCTTCCTCCTGGGAACATTTGGGTCGGCATGTGACGCGCGCTGCAGTGTGTCGGGGAGGTCATGTGACGCGTGCTGCAGTGTGTCGGGGAGGTCATGTGACGCGTGCTGCAGTGTGTCGGAGAGGTCATGTGACGCGTGCTGAAGTGTGTCGGGGAGGTCATGTGACGCGTGCTGAAGTGTGTCGGGGAGGTCATGTGACGCGCGATGCAGTGTGTCGGGGAGGTCATGTGACGCGCGATGCAGTGTGTCGGGGAGGTCATGTGACGCACGATGCAGTGTGTCATGTGTGCTGGTGGGTCTCCAGGTACGAGATGCTGCAGGACAACGTGGAGGGCTACAGGAGGGAGATCGCCTCGCTCAGAGAGAAGGGCCAGAAGATGGCCGCCACGGCCCAGAGGAACGAGCAGAGCATCCACAGCCTGACCCAGGACCTGAGGGCTGCCCAGGAGAAGCTCACCATGGCCGAGGTCTGACCGGCTTGCACCCTTCTTATGGACACAACCCGTGTGTGTGTCAAAGCTGCTGTGTGTGTGTGTGTGTGTGTGTGTGTGTGTGTGTGTGTGTGTGTGTGTGTGTGTGTGTGTGTCAAAGCTGCTGTGTGTGTGTGTGTGGTCGTGTTCAATTACCCTTGTGGGAACAAAACTCCCTCAAGGATAGTAAAACATGAAGAATTAGACTGTCTTAACTTCGAATGCTGGTTTTAGGATTAGAATTGCATTAAGGATTAGGGTTTAGTGGATAGAGAACACGATTTTGAATGGGGAGTCAGTTGGCTGAGCGGTGAGGGAGTCGGGCTAGTTGCCCGACTCCCTGCCAGTTCGATTGGTTGCCAGTTCGATTCCCGGTCATGCCAACTGACGTTGTGTCCTTGGGCAAGGCACTTCACCCTACTTGCCTCGGGGGGATGTCCCTGTACTTACTGTAAGTCGCTCTGGATAAGAGCGTCTGCTAAATGACTAAATGTTAATGAATAGTCGGGCCCCACTAGGCTAGAAAAACCAACTTATGTGTGTGTGTGTGTTGTCCCTCAGGGCTGTGCTGAGAACCTGCGCAGGGAGAGAGACCTGCTGAAGCTGGTGGAGGCTAAGATGACCCAGGAGAAGGAGGCCATGCAGAGCCAGCAACGCAGCCAGACCCTGCTGCTCAGCAACCTGCAGACCATCCAGGTACACACACACACGCACACACACTTACTAACACGCACATTAACCAACGCACACAGGAGACACATACACACACACACAGATGTACAGTAACAGCATTCAACTGTTCAATCAGACACAGGCATGTTTCTCTAACGTGTGTGTGTGTGTGTGTAGTCCACCCTGGAGCGCTCTGAGACAGACACCAGGCAGCGTCTGAGCAGCCAGGTGGAGAAGCAGGAGCGAGAGCTGTCCCAGCTGCAGAGGAGGCTGGAGCACGAGGTGGAGCAGAGGCACGTGCTCAGCAGGACCCAGGACGTAGGTTCCCCCTCCGTCACGCCTCTCTACCTCCACCTGGAACAACACACCTCACTACCTCCACCTGGAACAACACACCTCTCTACCTCCACCTGGAACAACACACCTCACTACATCCACCTGGAACAACACACCTCACTACCTCCACCTGGAACAACACACCTCACTACCTCCACCTGGAACAACACACCTCACTACCTCCACCTGGAACAACACACCTCACTACATCCACCTGGAACAACACACCTCACTACCTCCACCTGGAACAACACACCTCACTACCTCCACCTGGAACAACACACCTCACTACCTCCACCTGGAACAACACACCTCACTACATCCACCTGGAACAACACACCTCACTACCTCCACCTGGAACAACACACCTCACACGTCCATCCTTTCTTCGAACTCTGTTTTCCCTCCTCCTCTCCCCTCCTCCTCTCTCCTCCTCCTCTCTCCTCCAGGTGCAGCAGGTGGAGGCCAGGAGGCAGCTGGAAGCCCAGGTGTCCCAGCTCCAGAAGACCAGGGACCTGCTCAGCGCCGCCCAGCTGGAGGTCAGCTCTCTGCGGTCGCAGTCAACCCCCGGCGAGTCCCCCAGGCAGGCCCGCCGCTCCCTGGGCTCCCCCACCGCCCTGGGCGCCCTTCCTCCAGGGCTCCAGAGCCCAGACCAGGACACGGAAGGCCTACGTGGCTGCCTCCGGCAGGCCGAGGCCCGGGCAGAGGAGCTTTCGGAGCGGCTGAGGACCGCCACCTCCAGCCTGGATCAGTACAGAGCCATGGCCCACAGCCTGGAGGAGTCCCTGGACAAGGAGAAGCAGGTCAGGACCCTGCCCATGGACCCCTGATCCCCATAGCCACCCAGATGAACCTTTGAAGAACCCAGTTAGCCTGTGTGTGTGACTGTGGGTTGTGTGTGCAGGTGACGGACGAGGTGCGCTCCTCCGTGGAGGAGCGTATGAAGGAGGCCGAGGAACAGCGTCGGCAGCTGGAGACCAGACTCCTGGAGGCCGAGAAGGAGAAGCAGGCCGGGCAGGAGGAGAACAGGAGAGCCCTGGCTGCTGTGGAGCAGGAGGTGCGGAGGGAGAGGAGAGAGAGAGGGGAATGAAGGGGGGGAGGGAGAAGGAGAAAGAGAGATGACAGTTTCACTCTGGCGTTTTCCCCCCTGGTCATATCTGCTTTTGTCCCGTACCAGATGAGCCAGCTGACGAGCCAGCTGAGCAGTGTCCAGGCCGACCACCAGGAGGCGCTGCAGAGGCTGGACCTGGCTGCTTCCCAGGCCCAGCAGACTGTCCTGGACAGCCAGGAGCAGGTGGGTCAGGCTAGCCTAGCCATGTTAGCTTAGCCACGCGGCTTACCATTCTCAATTCCATCTTCTCCCTCAACGTCCGCAAATGAAGCCCCTCACCCATCCGTCTAGGATACCCTCAGGTGTAACTCTCTAAACTCCCTCCCCCCCAGGCGCGCCTGGTGTCTGAGGCCCAGGACAAGTACGAGCGGGAGATGATGCTCCACGCCGCAGACGTGGAGGCTCTCCAGGCGGCCAAGGCCCAGGTCCTGCAGGCGGAGCAGCTCCACCACCAGCTGCAGGAGCGGGCGGGCCAGGCCAGCGTCCAGCTCCTGGAGGCCCGCGTCTCCTGGGAGGAGCAGGAGAACATCCTCAAGGTGGGGCGGGCGGGAGGGAACCGAACCTGAGAACTAGCAGGACGTGGAGTCAGACTTCGTCTTCCCGTCCAGAATGGCAATTTTATTGGGGGTGGTTGGTGGCGTCCTCGATCCTGTAAAAGACTGCATACACTTACATTTTCCTAGATTCCCTTTCACTAGATTCATCCATTCACATTTACTAACGCCTTAAAGGGTATTAATACATTCACCAACGACCGACCTGTCCCACTGCACGAGATGAAGTAAATAAACACACTGAGACATCCTATGCAGTTTGAAGTTGTCGTCCTCAAGTCTACCTGATGGTCTTCATATTGCCGTTTCTCTCTCTCTCCCTGCCCTCTTCAGGAAGAGATGTCGAAGGTGTCCGTGCGCTCGGAGGAGCTTCAGAGGCAGAACACCCTGCTCCACGAGCAGATCCAGACCATGAGCAGCAAGATGGCCGCCACCCTGCAGCGAGCCACCGAGAGCCCAGCCGCCATCTCCCTCGCCGAGGAGGCCCGGTCCCAGGAGCACGTCCTGGAGATCCTCCGGTAACCAAGGGAACGCCCCCCCGCCCTCCACACACCTTCTGCTTGTCTGTGTTAAAAGTTGCCTACAGTTCAGTTTACTCGAAGCGTTCTTAGTTTTCCCCCCTCTCTCGTCTCACGCCCTTCACCTCCCTCCCTCTCTCCCTTTTCCTCTCCCTCTCCTCCCTCCCCCATCTCCCAGGTTTGTGCGGCGTGAGAAGGAGATAGCGGAGTCGCGGTTCGAGGTTGCCCAGGGGGAGAGCCTGCGCCACAGGCTGCGGGTGGAGCACCTGGAGAGGGAGCTGAAGGAGATGCAAGACAGCCTCACTGCAGAGAGGGAGAGGATGCAGGTGAGCCGCGCTCTGGAGGTCATCCCGGCACTATCGCACACCGTGTCTAGATCGGGGTTCTCCTGGAGATCGGGGTTCTCCTGGAGATCGGGGTTCTCCTGGAGATCGGGGTTCTCCTGGAGATCGGGGTTCTCCTGGAGATCGGGGTTCTCCTGGAGATCGGGGTTCTCCTGGAGATCGGGGTTTTCCTGGAGATCGGGGTTCTCCTGGAGATCGGGGGTCTCCTGGAGATCGGGGTTCTCCTGGAGATCGGGGTTCTCCTGGAGATCGGGGGTCTCCTGGAGATCGGGGGTCTCCTGGAGATCGGGGTTCTCCTGGAGATCGGGGGTCTCCTGGAGATCGGGGTTCTCCTGGAGATCGGGGTTCTCCTGGAGATCGGGGTTCTCCTGGAGATCGGGGTTCTCCTGGAGATCGGGGGTCTCCTGGAGATCGGGGGTCTCCTGGAGATCGGGGGTCTCCTGGAGATCGGGGGTCTCCTGGAGATCGGGGGTCTCCTGGAGATCGGGGGTCTCCTGGAGATCGGGGGTCTCCAGAGCTGTGCCTCGAGATCAAGCATCTATAGGTGTTCACTAGTCAACCTGATTCTGATCGTTAGCTGGTGGATGTGTTGAGTCAGGTTAGTTACAACTGGAGCAGGAGCAAAACTACAGGAAATCAGGTCTCCAGGAACGAGGGATGGAGAGTCTTGGAAAACTAGTTAAAAAAACCAAATTGAGCTTGAGCCTCTGTCCTTGTAACCATGAGTCTGTGTGCTAGTCGAATACTTAAACACGCACTCAACGATGGAAGTATTGAAATTTGACCCCTCCCTCAGGTGACGGCCAAGACCCTGTCCCAGCACGACGAGCTGATGAAGAAGACGGAGACCCTGAGCGTCTTGATGGAGTCCAACAAGATCCTGAGGGAGGAGAAGGAGAGGATGGAGCAGGAACTACAGCAGACCCAGGCCAAGGTTGGTTAAGGATGGCCAGCTTAAGGCCAGTTCACTCTGCCCAGACAAACACCAGTAAACACTAGCAGGTGTTCTGTTGTGTTGGTTTGGTGCGAAGTCTCTGTCGACGTTTGTTGGGGGCAGTGTGACAAAATGAGTTATTTTTTTTAAACATTCTAAACCCAACAGCCAACAGTAGAGTTGAGGCCGTGCAAGCTGTCCTTAGACTGCGGAGAGAGGGGACACCAGCTCACTGTTTGTGTTTCCTTGGCGTGGTCTGTGTCAGGTGTGTAAGCTGGAGGCGGAGGTCCTGCCAGTGCAGCAGGCCAACGCAGAGCTGAGTGAGAGGACCAGCATGCTGCAGGCAGAGAAGAAGCTTCTGGAAGATGACGTCAAGCGCTGGAAAGCCAGGACCCAGGTCAGACACCCCTGCCAGGCTCACACCACCGCCAATGGTAGTCAGGTGGCTGAGCGGTTAGGGAATCGGGCTAGTAATCAGAAGGTTCCCGGTTGGATTCCCCGGCCGTGAAAAATGAAGTTGTGTCCTTGGGCAAGGCACTTCACCCTACTTGCCTCGGGGGGAATGTCCCTGTACTTACTGAAAGTCGCTCTGTATAAGAGCGTCTGCTAAATGTAATGTAAATGTAAGTACATTTCACACTCCTGGTCGAGCAATCGGTCATTTTTTATTTACACGCCACATTTAAATCCAGCTGGTGTCAACCAAAGTGCTATACAGCAGAACTAATTACAGACAGTATGACAGAGCGTGAGACAAACCAATATCGCAGGCCGCAGTAGCTCACGAGGTGAGCGTCTCCTATTCCGTGAGCGGGAGCTGAATTGTCCCTCGCGTGTTCCCGTAGCACCTGGTGAGCCAGCAGAAGGATACAGACCCGGAGGAGTACAAGCGCATGCACTCTGAGAAGGAGGGTCACCTGAAACGCATCCAGGCGCTCAGCGAGGAGACCGGCAGGCTCAGGGCGGAGCTGACCAGGTGAGGGGTGACGGGACGTCTGCATAACTCCCCTCTCTTTACTGCTGTTCATGTCGTTCTTTACCAGCTAGTCACTGTTGGGTGAATCTCTCTGTCTCTCTCCCCTCCCTCTCTGTCTGCCTCTCTCTGTCTCTCTGCCTCTCTCTCTCTGTCTCTCTCCCCTCTCTGTCTGCCTCTATCTCTCTCTGCCTCTCTCTTTCTGTCTCTCTCTCCCCTCCCTCTCTTTCTCTCTGTGTCTCTCTCTCCCCTCCCTCTCTGTCTCTCTCTCCCTCTCACACCAGGAGTGGTGGTTCCGTGACCTCCTTGCAGACCCAGCTGTCCAATCTGCGTGAGAGCCTGGGCAGGCTGACCGCAGAGAGGGACTCCCTGAAGAAGGATGTGGAGGCCAAGACCCTGGAGGTCCAGGAGAAGGGCCGCACCATCACCCAGGTCAAGAAGATCGGCCGGCGCTACAAGACCCAGTACGAAGAGCTCAAGGTGGAGCACGACAGGGTGAGTCGAGCTAAAGCCAGAAAAGGCGGCCCATATTTCTTTCTTAATTCTCTTTTTTTGGAACAAAAAAAAATGTTTATATACTGTAATTTTTTTAACAAAATACATGTATATCTTTTAATTTTTATGAGCTATTTTCTAGAAAAAATATAAAAAAAACACACACATAAGGTTGTGTGTGTATACACACACATATAGAAAAATGGGTTTGCATAATTTAAAAAAATAATGTAATCTCCTCTCCCTGTCAGTGGGGAAGAAGGTAGGCGCTGTGTGTTGACTGCTTGTTCTGGGTCTCCAGATGGTGGCGGAGGCAGCCTCGGCCCCGACCCAGGACCAGGAGGCCCGGCAGGCCTCGGCCCAGGAGCTGCAGGCCCTGAGGGGCTCCCTGACCCAGGCTGAGACCCAGAACAAGGACCTGGAGAGCCAGGTGGAGAACCTCAACAAGGTCAGAGATGGTGGTCCGATTTGTGTGTGTGTGTGTTCACCTCTTGAATATGCGTGAACGCGTTTCTCACTTTGTTTACAAGTGTTCTTATTTGTCACCTGTCCTGACCCTCTCACCTGTCCTGACCCTCTCACCTGTCCTGACTCTCTCACCTGTCCTGACCCTCTCACCTGTCCTGACCCTCTCACCTGTCCTGACCCTCTCACCTGTCCTGACCCTCTCACCTGTCCTGACTCTCTCACCTGTCCTGACTCTCTCTCCCTCCCCCCCTCAGGCGGTTGGAGAGCGCGAGGCGGAGGTGCGGGGCGCCCAGGAGCAGACCTCCCGCCTGCAGGGGGAGCTGTCCCGGCTGAGGCAGGACCTCCAGGATAAGGCTTCTCTGGAGGAGACCCTCCGACAGCAGATCAGCGACAAGGAGGAGAAGACCAGGAAGGCCTTACTGGTGGCCAAGCAGAAGATCAACCAGCTGACAGGTACAGAACGCATCGCCCTCCCTGAGAGAGGCCGAGGGGGTGGGGTCTCTAAGGTGGGAGAGGAAGGAGAGAGATGTAAAAACATTCTCTTGAGTATTTATTGTTCCTGACCTCTGACCCCTGTGTCCCTGACGACCCCTGTGTCCGTGCGCCTCCCAGGTTCAAAGGAGCAGCTTCAGAAGGAGAACGAGGAGCTGAAGCAGCAGCGCGAGGAGCTGGAGGTGAGGGTGAGCGCGCTCAAGTCCCAGTACGAGGGCCGTCTGAGCCGGCAGGACCGGGAGCTGAGGGAGCTCCGGGAGCAGCAGGAGAGACAGGAGCAGAGAGACGAACCCCTGGAGCAGGGACCCAGCAAGGTAGGAGGGGAGGAGGAGGGAGGGGAGAGGGTTGGGTTGGGTGGTGTAGGAGAAAAGGTGTCAAAACACAGGGGCCTCTGGAATATCTCTGCATGCAAAATGCTGCCTGTTTGAACACTTAACGTGTGTGTGTGCGTGCTGCAGGCCCAGGAGCAGCAGAGGAACACGGAGCAGAGACAGATCAGTCTGAAGACCACCCCAGCAGCAGACAGGGGCAGGTGCGATCACGCTCGCCCTATTCACCTGCTCCCTACACTCACACACCGATACACAGCATTCATACCCCCCCTGTCCTCTCCCGTTCAGCTGCACTACATCTGTTAACCTCCCCTCCCTCCCGACCCCCCCTTTGTGGTTCTCCAGTGCCAGTACCTCGGAGCCGCCCACTGCCAACATCAAGCCCACCCCTCTGGTGGCCACGTCCGGCAAGCAGCCAGCCATCCCTGGGAACAAGCCCACCCCACGGGCCAGCATCAGGCCCATGATCACCCCGGCCACCGTGCCCACCCCAACCCCCACGGCCACCGTCATGCCCACCACGCAGGTGGAGAACCAGGAAGGTGAGCGAGACGGGCCGGCACAGAGGAGGAACGACTAGGGGTGGGTGGGGGAATCGCTTCACATTTGAATCGCGATTCAGTCTGCTAGCGATTCAGATCGATTTGTTTTTTTTGTTTTCAAAAATCGGGAATCGATTTTTAATCGAATCATGACCCCACCAAGAATCGAATCGTGAGGTACCAAAAGATTCCCACCCCTAGGAACGACTCCTCTCTCTCCGTCTGTGGAGTTAGCAAATGTTTTGACTTGAGGGGATAAAAATAAATAAAATTGTGAAGCATTCTGACACCTGTGACCTTTGACCTCCCCGCCCCCTAGCCATGCAGTCGTCCGAGGCCCCCCCGGAGCACGTGACGGTGTACGGGAGTGCCAGCGGGTCGGTCCGCTCCACCAGCCCCAACGTCCAGACCTCCAGCCCCATGCTGGCCCTCCAGCAGGGCCAAACCCAGGCCACCGCCTTCGTCCAGCCCACCCAGCAGCAGAGCGCGCCCCACGCCGAGCCGGCCAATCAGGAGCCGGCTCCGGTGGTGATGGAGGCGCCGGTGGAGAGGCCCTCCACCTCCTCGGCAGTGTTCGGAACATGTAAGCGAGCAGGCGGACTTGAGATACTCATGGCTGGAATGAGACTGTTAGTTTTCACACTGCAACTTCTGTGTGATTGGCTTGTTGTTAGATTTGAGATGTGATTGGACATTAAGCGGATGTGTGTGAGTGCCTGAGTCCTGGGTTCTGACTGCTGTGACCTTGCCGCCCCGCCCCAGTCCCCCCCACCCCCGGCCCCTCCTCCATGTCTAAGAGGCCTCGCGAGGAGGACGTGGAGACCTCCGCGGGAGACGCCGAGGCCCCCCAGGAGGCCCCCCCGGAGGACCCCTCCGAGCCCCCCATCCCCAAGAAGATCCGCATCATCCAGAGGGTGGGGCCAGAGGTGAGCACCGGCACGCCCACTCAAGGCCCCCGTCACCCCCCCCCATCACACCCCGTCACACCTCTATCATGCCCCGTCACACCTCTATCACACCCCGTCACACCTCTATCATGCCCCGTCACACCTCTATCACACCCCGTCACACCTCTATCACACCCCGTCACACCTCTATCACGCCCCGTCACACCTCTATCATGCCCTGTCACACCTCTATCATGCCCCGTCACACCTCTATCACGCCCCATCACACATCTATCATGCCCCGTCACACCTCTATCATGCCCCGTCACACCTCTATCACGCCCCATCACACATCTATCATGCCCCCATCACACACCCCCGGAGCCCAGGGTAAGTGGTGGTGTTTCATGACTGTGTTGTGTGGTGTTGGCCCCCCAGGAGGAGGTGCTGGCTGAGGAGGGCCCCGAGTACGAGGGACCCGCGACATCAGAGGCTCTGGAGGCCCCAGAGACCAGCCAGGTGAGGCCTCGAGCACCCAAATAATACTAGATATAAAATAATACTCTGGGATAGGGACTGAAGAACGTGGATGTCCTCCTCCACTACGTATCTCAGTGTGTGTGTGTCCCTGCCCGTGTGTGTGTGACGTTCCCCAGCCGGAGGACTACCCCGTGTCGGAGCAGGACGAGGAGCCCGTGGTCCCGATGCCCCTCCCCCTTGAGACGCCCCCGTCCCAGCCCGCCGAGGCCACGCCCACCGCCGACACCCCCGACCAGCCACAGCACGAAGTCATCGTCATCGTGAGTGACAGTGAGGACGAGGAGGAAGAGGACGAGGAGGAAGAGGAGGAAGATGAAGAGGAGGAGGAAGAGGAGGAGGAGGAACAACAGGTGAGAAAAGGGAGTGTTGACAAGTCGCGTCTGGTGACTTGGAAATGTGTTTCTGACCACATCAAGCAATGGGGTGTTTCTGAAGCCGTCTTCCTGCTCGCAGGACTACGACCAAGACGACGAGGAGGAGGAGGAGGATGAAGAGGAGGAGGAGGATGAAGATGGAGGCATGGGCGAAGGAGAGGAGAGCAACGAAGGGAGCGGAGAGGGCAACGAGGCGTACGAAGCAGAGGACGCCGAGGTGAGACACACACACACTCCTCAAACCAGACCCCCAAACACACACACTTCCAGTATTATGCGATCCCGCCCACCTAACGACACACTTCCTCTCAAACCCACTCATCATTTCCCTTCGCCTCGACCCCCCAGTGTAGGGTCGCTGGGCTGTCTGCGTGGGGCTCTGTGTTTACTGTAAGGCGCTCTGTACGCGGTCCTTCATAGCATGAGTCAGTGTCTGAGCGCTGACTTGGAGTCCTCGACGCCTCTTTCCATTGATGTCTAGAAGGGTGGGTGGAGGGGCGAGACGGGGAAGTCCCCTGGCTGGAGGGCTGGGTGGGTGAGGGGGTCCTGGCTGGAGGGCTGGGTGGGTGAGGGGGTCCTGGCTGGAGGGCTGGGTGGGTGAGGGGGTCCTGGCTGGAGGGCTGGGTGGGTGAGGGGGTCCTGGCTGGAGGGCTGGGTGGGTGAGGGGGTCCTGGCTGGAGGGCTGGGTGGGTGAGGGGGTCCTGGCTGGGTGGGACTGTGTGGTCAGGGTGTGGTTAGCTGCCTGGACATTTACTAGAGTTCACAGTGAGGAGGGGAAATGAGTCATGATAGCTAGCATGTGGTGGGTCCTCCCATCGCTGCCTGACTCCTGTCTCTGTCTCCCACTTTCTCTCCCCCTCTCTCTCTCTGTCTCTCTGTGTGTGTCTCTGTCTCTCTCTGTCTCTCTCTCCATCTCTCTCTCTCTCTGTCTCTCTGTGTGTCTCTCTCTGTCTCTCTCCATCTCTCTCTCTCTCTCTCTGTCTCTCTGTGTGTCTCTCTCTGTCTCTCTCCATCTCTCTCTCTCTGTCTCTGTCTCTCTGTGTGTCTCTCTCTGTCTCTCTCCATCTCTCTCTCTCTGTCTCTGTCTCTCTGTGTGTGTCTCTCTCTGTCTCTCTCCATCTCTCTCTCTCTGTCTCTGTCTCTCTGTGTGTGTCTCTCTCTGTCTCTCTCCATCTCTCTCTCTCTGTCTCTGTCTCTCTGTGTGTGTCTCTCTGTCTCTCTCCATCTCTCTCTCTCTGTCTCTGTCTCTCTGTGTGTGTCTCTCTGTCTCTCTCCATCTCTCTCTCTCTGTCTCTGTCTCTCTGTGTGTGTCTCTCTGTCTCTCTCCATCTCTCTCCCTCTGTCTCTGTCTCTCTGTCTCCCTCCTCAGGGGGATGATGATGTAACAGACCCGGGCACAGAGACAGAGGAGAGTCTGGGTGCATCTGACTCCACACAGCGAGCGGCCGACTCCCAGACACCCAGCTGTAAGAAAACACAGTCTAGTCAACACAGTCTAGTCAACACAGTCTAGTCAACACAGTCTAGTCAACACAGTCTAGTCAACACAGTCTAGTCAACACAGTCTAGTCAACACAGTCTAGTCAACACAGTCTAGTCAACACAGTCTAGTCAACACAGTCTAGTCAACACAGTCTAGTCAACACAGTCTAGTCAACACACTTTACGCTCCCGTCATTAAGCTAGCTGCTGTAACGTGTTAGTAAAGTCTGTCTGGACAGGGATGAATGTGTTGAAGTCGGATACAGTTGAAATCCATTAGTGCTGTAATGCACCTTTATAACAAGCCTTATTTCAGCCCATATCCAGAACTAGTTTGGGTGGTAATTGAAGTGTTATATGGGAAATCCCTAAATACAGATCTGAAGGATTTCTAACTTGATTCTGACGTTTTCTTGACCCGCTCTCAGTTGAGAGCTCCATGGAGGTCTTCTCCTCCGAGCAGACCAGCTCTGTCTCCCGCATGCCCCAGTCGCCAAGGAGACCGCCCCTCTCTCTGCCCCCCCGCCTGAACATCCTCCCTGCCCCCCCCCAGGAGCTGGGGCCCCCTGCTCAGTTCCAGGTATGTACCGGTCTCTCTCGTGTGTGTGTATGTGAGAGAGAGTTCTTAATGTGAGAGAGAGTTCTTAATGTGTGAGAGAGTTCTTGGTGTGTGAGAGAGAGAGAGTTCTTGTTGTGTGTGAGAGTTCTTGTTAACCAGCTGTGTGTGTGAGAGAGAGAGAGAGTTCTTGGTGTGTGTGAGAGAGTTCTTGGTGTGTGTGAGAGAGTTCTTGGTGTGTGTGTGTGTGTGTGTGAGAGAGAGAGTTCTTGTTGTGTGTGAGAGTTCTTGTTAACCAGCTGTGTGTGTGTGTGTGTGTGTGAGAGAGTTCTTGGTGTGTGTGAGAGAGAGTTCTTGTTGTGTGTGAGAGTTCTTGTTAACCAGCTGTGTGTGTGTGTGTGTGTGTGTGTGTGTGTGAGAGAGAGAGTTATTGGTGTGTGTGAGAGAGAGTTCTTGGTGTGTGTGAGAGGGAGAGTTCTTCTTAACCAGCTGTGTGTGTGAGAGAGAGTTCTTGGTGTGTGTGAGAGGGAGAGTTCTTGTTAACCGTGTGTGTGTGTGTGAGAGAGTTCTTGGTGTGTGTGAGAGGGAGAGTTCTTGTTAACCGTGTGTGTGTGAGAGAGAGAGTTCTTGGTGTGTGAGAGAGGGAGAGTTCTTGTTAACCGTGTGTGTGTGTGTGTGTGTGTGTGTGTGTGTGTGTGTGTGTGTGTGTGTGTGTGTGTGTGTGTGTGTGTGTGTGTGTGTGTGTGTGTGTGTGTGTGTGTGTGTGTGTGTGTGTGTGTGTGTGTGTGTGTGTGTGTGTGTGTGTGTGTGTGTGTGTGTGTGTGTGTGTGTGTGTGTGTGTGTGTGTGTGTGTGTGTGTGTGTGTGTGTGTGTGTGTGTGTGTGTGTGTGTGTGTGTGTGTGTGTGTGTGTGAGAGAGTTCTTGTTAACCGTGTGTGTGTGTGTTTTCCAGCGTATTCCCATCCGTCGGCCGTCAGCAGGCCGAGGTCTGCAGCTGACCCCAGGGATGGCCAGCAGCGCTGTAAGTTCCAGCCTCTCACAACCCTGTATCACAAGTGTGTGCGTGCGTGTGACGGCCTCTCTCGTCTCCATAGCAACTGTTCTGCGAGGACGATGACAGGATGGTTCCCAGCACCCCGACCCTGCCTCTGCCTCACCGCTCTGACGGCTTCGCTGAGGCCATCCAGTACGTACACACACACGTCCACCCAGTCCCCCAGTTCTTAACCTCCCCGAGTCCGTTCTCCTAACCCCCCCTCCTATCTGACCAGCTCCCCCCAGGTGGCAGGTGTGTCCAGGTTCAGGTTTGGGCTCCAGGAGGACTTATCCCAGACCAGCATCGCCTCCTCCTCATCCTCCCACTCCGACCTGGGGCAGCTGGCCTCGCAAGGAGGTACGCCCAGAGGCCCCGAGGCCCCAGGGCCCTGACCCGCCACGCACCCACACCCGCCTCTCCATCTACACAACCTTCCTGTCAGGAAGGAAGCATGACAAGGCTCCTGTTCTTTTCTCTCTCTCTGTCTCTCTCTCTCTGTCTCTCTCTGTTTGTCTCTCTCTCTGTCTCTCTCTTTGTGTCTCTTTCTGTCTCTCTCTCCGTCTCTTTCTGTCTTTCTCTCTCCGTCTCTCTGTCTCTCTCTGTCTGTCTCTCTCGCTCTGTCTCTCTCTCTGTGTTGTAGGTCTGGGGATATACGACAGCCCTCTCTTCCTGGCTACTCAGGAAGAGGAGTCTGGGGGAAGAAGTGTACCCACCACACCCCTGCAGGTGTTAGTCCCAGGTAACCACACACACACACACACACATACACCCCATCTCCACCGTCAGAACAAAGTGCTCATCGTTGCTGCGACGCCCCTGTCCTCCTCCAGCGACGGCGTTCCCCGAGAGGTTGACCTCCGAGGGGCCGGTCATGGCCTCCCAGTCCGTCGCCGTGGTGAGCACCTCCAGCGTGGGCGTGGCGGGGACGTCCGAGCCCGGCTCAGAGGAGAGGGAAGACGTCTTCCTGGAGGGAGAGGGAGACAGGTGAGGCCACGTCACCATCACCCCGTCACACACCTGAAGCAGCCAGCCCCAGGTGTTTTCAACTGGTTTAATCATGTGTTTCTCTCTGTCTCTCTCTCTGTCTCTCTCTCTCTGTCTCTCTCTCTCTGTCTCTCTCTCTCTGTCTCTCTCTCTCTGTCTCTCTGTCTCTCTCTCTCTGTCTCTCTGTCTCTCTCTCTCTGTCTCTCTCTGTCTCTCTCTGTCTCTCTCTCTCTGTCTCTCTCTCTCTGTCTCTCTCTCTCTGTCTCTCTCTGTCTCTCTCTCTCTGTCTCTCTCTCTCTGTCTCTCTCTGTCTCTCTCTCTCTGTCTCTCTCTCTCTGTCTCTCTCTCTCTGTCTCTCTCTCTCTGTCTCTCTCTCTCTGTCTCTCTCTCTGTCTCTCTGTCTCTCTCTCTCTCTCTCTCTCTCTCTCTCTCTCTGTCTCTCTCTGTCTCTCTCTCTCTCTGTCTCTCTCTCTCTGTCTCTCTCTGTCTCTCTCTCTCTGTCTCTCTCTCTCTCTGTCTCTCTCTCTCTGTCTCTCTCTCTCTGTCTCTCTCTCTCTGTCTCTCTCTCTCTGTCTCTCTCTCTCTGTCTCTCTCTCTCTGTCTCTCTCTGTCTCTCTCTCTCTCTCTGTCTCTCTCTCTCTCTGTGTGTGTGTGTGTCAGGGCCAGCATGGAGGCCTCTCTGGAGTCGGTGTCCCAGGGGGAGTCGGAGGAGCCCTTCCAGCCGTCAGACGATGCCAGCCTGCCCTCCACCAGCCAGGAGCCTTCCTCCAGCTCTGCAGGTGCTGGGAGACCCCCCTCCCTTCCACACTACACACACTACACTTCACCTCTCCCTCCACACCCCCCTCCCTCCCTAACCTCTCCTGTCCTCCACTCTCAGACCCCAGCAGCAGTAGCCAGCCCAGGGTCTCCAGACCCCCCAGACAGCTGCAGCGCTGGACTGACAACCGCGGGCGCACGAAGAGAGGTGGGACTCGCACACACACACAGTCACACGCGCACACAGTCACGCGCACACACAGTCACACGTGCACACACAGTCACACGCGCGCACACACGGCTCGTAAATTAATGATGCAAAAAACCCAAGATTGATACTTCTCATTATACATTTTTATTTAAATGAAGAATACAGAACATTAAAAAAGTCATCTGAAACACAGTGACACACGTATACAGGCACTGTACAATGGTACAGTGGGTTCTGATTTTTCTTGTCGTTTGGTTTCTCCAGGTCAGACGTTGCTGTCTCGAGGTGTCCATGGGAGACGATTCGCCAGATAAAGCACCAATCAGACACTTCAACATCATTCCTGTATTCATGGCATTGTCATAGAAACAAAAGTAATCGAATATGACCCTAACAGTTGACTTTTAGTCTAGGAAGGCAGACGTCCTGAGCTATGTAGTGTACATATTTGAGATCAACAATATAGGAAATTGTGTTCTTCATAATGCCATCTCAAAATACTTTTTTAATCACTGGAGCAGTCTTGTATGGCCTCTGATTCTATGACGCTGGTTATCATTAGTCCTATTATATGTGTGTGTGTGTGTGTGGTCTCCTCGATCTGAATCCTAGTTTTTGTACTTGTAAGGTTTGCGAAAGCAGTTCTGGCGTAAGCCATTTGTTTTATGGACAATGCTAATAAAGTTTGGAAATCTGTGACAGTTTGTGGCACAAGTTTGTTTGGAGTTATCAGACTGTCTTTGGACAGTTGAAGAAGTCCTTTGCTGAGTTCTTCTTTGGAGATAAGCTCATGGGTGTGGCCAGAACAGGACGATCTTCCATCTTCACATTATAGTATTTGGCTAAGAAAAAACACAACGAGGAGGGCAAAATAAGATATGAGTACAATATTCACAAAGTATTATCATTTGACTGGCAGATACGGGATAGATTTAGTCATGGTAGCATCTTGGCAGAGAGGGGAGTTCCTGTTGATGTTTCTTTAGTGACAGAATGACTAGACGTTGTCAAGCTTGTGTTTTCTCGACCACTCAGACAGATGAGTCACCCCAGCCTGGACACATGTTTCTGGTCAGACATGACGTGTGTGAGAGGTTAACGCGTGTCTCCTAACTGCAGACAGGTGCAGGGACTAGCTGACGGGCAGGGGTTGGCCTTTTTACTGGAGATGTGATGCAGGGCTACGCCCTTCTGTTGCCCTTCTCTGGCAGCCTTTCTCAACCCTGGTCCTTAGGGACCCCCTGCACTGCCCGTTCTAGAAGTTTCCCAGCTCCCGGACGCCTGATTCATTATGAATGGGTCGTTAACAAGCTCGGAAAAAGCCCGATAACGACCCATTCAGTTGGAGCAGGAAGGTCACGAGGACGAGGGGTTCACGAGGACGAGGGCTGGGAAAGGGCTGCTCCGCGGTGAGAGCCGGGTCAGGAACGTGTGGATGTGTGTTCTTACACCGTGAGAAGACGTAGTAGCTGTAGCCCTCGGCTAAGCGGCGATTGGGGATGGACACGGCGGAGGTCACGGTCGAGGGGAAGCCCTTCCAGGTCACACGGATGTTGATGGCCGGTCCCAGAGGAGAAGCTGGACGGGTACGAACATAATCATCGACATTCACTCTTTTAGTAGCTTACATCATCTGGTATTAGTGTCCTGTCAGTTGATAATACTGTGTTAGTTCTTACATTTACATTTAGCCATTTAGCCATTTAGCAGACGCTCTTATCCAGAGCGACTTACAGTAAGTACAGGGACATTCTTCCCCGAGGCAAGTAGGGTGAAGTGCCTTGCCCAAGGACACAACGTCATTTGGCATGGCCGGGAATCGAACTGGCAACCTTCAGATTACTAGCCCACTTCCCTAACCGCTCAGCCACCTGACTCCCTGTTCTTCCAGTACATCGAGTACACACACCCACATAAAGAGGGGGACGGTTGTTTGTAACATGTTTGTTTTAGTGCATCATCTGTTTATACGCTGTGAACCTTGCTCTGTATTCCTTCCCCCTCCCCCAGAAGTCGAAACGGGAGGATTTATTACCTGCTTGTCTGGCAACCCGGTTGCGTGCTGTGTACACAGCATAGTGGACCTTCTTCCCACAGGTTGGACTGGTGCCCTGCTTATAAGAATACCTTTGGACCAATCCCCCTGGAAGAGCCAATCACATGAGAGTTGTCAAGTGACACACAAACAAACGACTCTTGCTATACAACCCGAATCGATACTGTGGTTGGATGTATCCTAACACCAACCACTGCTCAGCTCTCTTACCGCTTTTGAAAAAGTAAACAGCTTCTCCTCTCCTGCGGTACTCAGGCACTGATAGGGCAGCGGTGACCTGGCCTTGAAGCCCGTCGAAGCCCGTGCTGACCAGCTTAGGGTATCCTTGGTCCACCATGCCGTTCTCAAACCTCCAGTACTGAGGTCCCTGGACGAGATTCCAAGACACGCACACATCGCTTAGCTCAGGACACAAGCCAGCTACCATTCGAGTAGGTTTCTGTGAGAACGGGGGTGTTTACCTTCAGGATGTAGGTCTTGCCCTGGCAGTTGCAGCGCGTGAAGACTGTGTCGATGGGAGAGGGGACACCCCACACGTCTGTGATCCCTCGGGCTGGACCTGGGTTTCTGAAGCTGTCCAGCACCCAGAAATAGTGTCCTGACAAGAACCAGTACAGTACTGTCACCCATCCTCGTCATCTATAGCATCCTCAATTTGTCTTTGGACACTGTAGTGCAACAACACATTTTTTAATAACTCCCTTAACTAAAAAAAAGATATATTATCGGAAAAACTGTTTCCCTGTTCTGTTGGGAGAATCTTCATTCCTGTGGACATTCTAAGATGAGGAACATGTTCTAAGGTGTGAAGCTGGGTGGAACCGTCTGGAAGGTTGGGGCTAGCGTCTGGCATTGGCCACTGACCTCGGAACACCACGATGGTGCCGTTCCTCAGCGTGGTGGTGGCACCTGCCGGGCGTCCTGTGCAGAGGTTGGTGTTGTTGTTGTCATCTGGAAATAAGGAACGCGTTATGGGAGATGTGCGTGAGCAGGGAGCAGAGGAGGGGCATGGAAAACCGTGGGGATTGAAGCCAGACTTGAACCGGTTTGGGTGTGAACTGGGATAATGATTTTCCAATGCTTCCCATCAATTTGTTTAGCTTTTTGAAGGAGCTTTGAAGGAGAGCCCCCCCCCCCCCCCCCCCCCCCTTTTAAACAAACTGCCTGGCTTGTTATGGTGGGAGTAAACCGACACTTCTGACAGTTAACACACTGCAGTCTTTCTTGAGAAGAGATTTTCATAGTCACAAAAACCAAAGCTAAATGTCTGGCAAATTCATATATTGCTCAGTAGTAAAACAGAAGGGAAAACAATAACAGCTTTGAAAACTTTAAGACTACTTTTGGTATTAAAGGAAGACTGGGAATGCGTGGTCCTACCTGACTGGTAATCTCTGGGGTTATATGTGCCCAGAGCCTGTGCGAGGTCAGAGCTGGGCTTGGTTGGTTTGGGCTTCGGTTTTGAGGTGGGTTTGGCTGGGGCTGGTTTGGTTGGGGCTGGTTTGGCTGGGGCTGGTTTGGTTGGGGCTGGTTTGGCTGGGGTTGGTTTGGCTGTGGTTGGTGTGAGCTTCATGCGGTCTGTGGAAGTTTCCTCTACAGCTGCATCATCCTCTTCCTTTACCGAGGTTGCTGGTGTTGGATTCATGGATTCATCTTGAGCTTTGGGGTCAGAAATATCAGAGATGTCACCTTCGGCCTCTGAACTGGGTTTAGGCTCAGGGTCGTCCTCAGACACTGGAGTGCTGGAGGTTCCCTTGGAAACCTGAGGTTCAGAGGGAGAGACGATTGTGGCTGTCGAGGCATCGTTTGAGGCGTCCTGCTCTGAGGCTGGGGTGGTGGCCTCAGGGACAAGCGGGTTGGTGGAGGGGGCGGTGCTGTCTGGAGAAGCAGGGGTAGGCTCTGAGTCGTCTGGGGACGGTGGGTTCTTGGTGGGGCCTGCAGAGGTTGGGGGAGAGGCTGTGGTGGTGGTCAGGTCACCTGCACTTTCTGGGTCGGGCACAGGGCTCTCAGAGCCATTAGTAAGAGATTCGTTGTCCACATCCTGGGTCTCAGGCTGTGGTTCGCCCTGTTCGTCAGGCTGGGCGTCGCTCTCGGCAGGGGAAGTCGTCTGGGCCTCTGAGCTGGGCTGAGCGGAGGGGGATCCAGGGAGAGTGGGCTCAGGCGTGGGTGGGCTCGAACTGGAATCAGGCTGTCCCTCGAGATCACTGGGAGAGTCTGGGAGACGGACAAACATGACGTGAGACGGTGTTACATTTGACGTCAATCCAATTAGACAGAGGTGGATCCCCAAAGGAGACTTTTCACTTCACATTAAGATGACCTTAACCCTTGCGTTATCTTCGGGTCATTCTGACCCATTAGTTATTGTGACCCACCATCGTAATGCGACAAATTTACCATGTACAAAAACAAAGTGAAGCCTTTTCTTTTAACCGTTGGGCTGTCTCAGACCCCCCACATTGCAAAGGTTAAAAGAAAATTATTTGTATTTGTTTTTGTATTGGGTAAAATTGGATAAACACAACGATGGTTCGTTATGAACCTTTGGGTCATGTGACCCGAAGGCAGCGCAAGGGTTAAGAGGTCAAATGTCTCACACACCTGCTTCACCGCCGGGGACGGTCTGTGTGGGAGGACCGTCGGAGGGACCCGTGTCTCCCTCCTGGTCCCCAGGGAGGGTTGTGTCGGTGTCCTCTGCAGTGGCTTCTTGCTCAGGGTCATCCTGGCTGTCAACCAAGGCGGTGGTCAGGGTCAGGGAGGGGTCAGAGGGCACAGGCTCAGGCAGGTCAGAGAGGGAGGGTTCGTATCCACTAGAGGCTTCTGGGATAGGGGGGACCTCCAGCCCTGTGTCGGTAGGGATGTTTGGGTAGGTCTCACCTATCACATCTGTCAAAGAAGGGATGAGGGGAAGGAGAGAGAACATGATTATTACTATTACCTTTGACTGTGTGACATGCTGTTGTTGAAAACACCGTTTAAAACGACCTGTCTCACCGTCATAGGGATCCTGTGGGGATTCTGGGGTTAGTGGACTGAATTCACTCTCAGGTAAATCTGAAAATTAAAATCACACAGTTCAGTCATACAAAACCAGCCTACATTTTGAACTGACCTTTAAGTTACAAGTCCCTCAAAACATGCTCTCATTCATGTCATCCATGCTTCTCCTCTCGTCTGTTGTGCAACTTCACAGTCCACTTATAATTACATTATTTCCCTTTATTTTTCTTGGTCAGAGGAGCTGGGACAGAGCCCTTGGCCCTCGAAGAGGAAACTTGGACACAACTGACTCAAAACCCATGAGCCACAGAGCAACAGCCAACTCAAAACTTCTTGACGTCACACTCTCAAAAACGTCCCTCACTGATTAGGCCCGTTTTAAACCGGATTATCCAGGACGTCCTGTTTAAACCGTCAAGGGACAGTTATGACTTGACGTTTCATTGTAATGCTGTGTTAAGGCTCTATACGGATGAGCAACTAATGAATAAACAATCAAATAAACCTACCTAGTAAGTAACTATTTAATACTAAATAGAGATCCTTACCTTGGTCCTCTTCCAAGTCGCTGTTGACGGGAGTCTCCTCCGGCTGTTCGGCTGGTTGACTCTGAAAATCTGCAGAATTGTTGGATGTAAAACAACATGAGTTTTCTACATCCTATGTAACCGTTTCCTACATAGCTAAAAGCTGCCGTCTCTGATGGCTATTGCGTCGTAAATGATACCTGTTGGTTTGTTATCGTTTACGTTATCGCATGAACTAGTCTTCGCTGGTGTACTGGCTGGTCCTTTGCTTGATTCTGTGGTAGTTACCAAAACAGAGATGAGTGAACGATAAACTGATGCTTTCATGCAGCTGCCTTGCGTGCACATCTACATGCATATAACCTAAATAGCATGCCTTCATGCTTGACCACGAAGAATCTAATTCAAACCACAAAACAGGACTAGACTAACCACTAGGCCTACATGCTTTTTTTATACATAAATAAAACAACATTAAAATGTTTTATTTCATAAAACCGTGAGGGGACCAATGGGGGGGCTTGCCTGGATCACAGTTGTTCTTGAAGTCTGGGCAGCACTGGTTGTACTGCTGACAGTCAGCATCACAGGTACAACCTCTGCCTCTCTTGAACGGCTCTCCACAACGTCCTTTGCATGAGTCCTCTGTCAGACAAGTAATACAACCGTCAGTATCACTGTATTAGGTTGTCTGTCATCTTTCCATGACAGAGACAGGTCTGAGGTGCCACACCAATAGCCTCATGGGAAGGAATGGAACGTTGAGCAAGGGCCTTACTGGTGGTGCACTGGGATATGTAGTCTTTACAGCACTCGTCGTGAACTACACATTCGTAGTCACAGTGGCACAGAAAACCTCTGTAGTATTCCTCTCCGCATCTTCCACTGCAGCTTGCTACAGATTACAAATCACAAAGCAGAAGGCATGGGAAAACACCGCTAAAAGACACAGTAAGGCATCAGTGTCATTTTAAAAAACGATTCCTGTTTTTCCACTCAAATTATTTAACCCAAACAAGAGAACAAGTGACCAGTGGTAAATATTCTCACTTTCCTAGTTAATCATTTGTGATTGGGTCAACAAATCTGCGCAGGGACAATCAGTACGGACGGACTCATGCATTTCTTGAAACTAGGATCGAACATCAAGGATCTCCGAGGCTGATTGCTGGCCTTTGCTAAGTAGTTAACGCATAACAGTTTTTCATTGAAAGACTCAAGTTTGGCTGTATATGCGTATACTCACACTGAGCGACACTTGATGGTACGGCACAGGTCAGTAGAAGTATGACAGAAAGCACTGAGACAGTCATCTTCACTTATGAACCTGAACAGAAGGACAAACAAGGGGAAAATATGATAATGCAATTGAGTGTAACTATACAATCATTAATTACTAACGATGGCTAAGTGTCTGCAAAACAAAGCATTGAATATGTTGAACGGATCAGTTTGACAAAAGGTGATCTTACCTTGAGAGAGAAAATCCCTGTCCAAATCGTCTTGAATCTTTAGAAAACTGGATGTATGCTTTTATAAGGAGTGTGTTTGTATTGAGAAATGTTTCCAGTTTATCAGCGGTCCAGTCCAATTAGGTGATCTCGGAAACGTCCTCCTACGCTCTTGGGTGGCAACGATGGACTGCACATTCGCCCCCTCACATTTTTAAGAACTTCCGAACTCACTCGTTTTAGTTTTTTTGTGCCAATTCATGACATCAGACCGTAGACACAAATTCCACTTTTTTCTCTGACATTTAAATTTGGGAGCCGAATCGTAAGATTTGTATTAACTGTAAAGCGGATTTCATCTATGATTTTTTTTTCGATTTTACTTTGACAGGTGTCGTGCCAAGGCACTTATCCCCGCCAGGATTTGTATCCCCTGGCCGCGGGAGCGCTCGTGCACTGAGAGAAGCGGAGTTTACCGCTGCACTTCGAATTCACATGGAACAAATAGCGACGTGGAAGACTCGACAGGGTTTTCCATAGTAACAAGGGACTCATTTATCTACATAAATATGTTTATTTGTCTGTTACATTACGTTATTATTGTGTTCTTTTGGTCACAATGAACAACCTGAGATAATATGGAAATGTCTACTCTTTTCTAGAAAAAGTTACAGAGGGGATACACATTATATAAGGTGAAAAAACGGCCTAATATAATTTGTATCCCCTCTTTTGCTAGAATAGAGCAGCTTGGAGAAGCGTTTTGTTGTTTTGGAAGACCGAAAACCAAATTACCAAAGGACTGGTGCGCAGCTTAGAATAAACTCACATGCACCCTGTCATTAAAGATGTTTGGAATTGTAGTTGTGACAGTTTGTCTGACCCAGATATGGAAACATTTGACTTCCATGTTGCCCTTCTGTAGACCATTAAAATGATTATGCCCTATAAAGTATCCCACCTGAACTTAGTTAAAGGTTGTATGGTTATTGCAGGTCTACGTTTGGGTCACTGATAGCCTGAATGGGCGAATATATTTCACAGAGGGGAAGTGGCAGAACTTAGAAATTAGATAGCTGTATGAATGGCTATTAAATCGTCACATTTACAAACACAACAGACCATAAATGTTCATCTAACTCATAAGTGTAGTTACTTGTTAATATATTATTTATATCTAGGCAGTGCTTGTCTGTTACAGCTCTGATGCTCCCATTTGGCGTCAATAGTTTCGTCTGATATGACAGGAAGAGCCGGTGTTTACAGATTCTAATGCAGGAAGCAATTTCTTTGGTCCACGTTAGCAGTCAACACTCGCGGCAAAGTAGGTGGTAGCCAACACATTTTTTATTTGGGGATTGTAGGCCTTGTATTTACTGACATGATAACTTATAGTCGTACCGACTACCAAATGCAATGGTTACTTTTAGCGAAGCTTTCAGGGTAGCATTGCCAGCTAGCTAGCCTAGCAGCAATAGCAATCTGGAAGAAGTGCCTCTTGTGTCATCCAAATCAACAGTCACAGGTAACACACGTAGTGCTAGCTTGCTATCTGAGTTAGCTAGCGAGGCTAACAATACTTTGGTCATATATGAAATATGATACACTGCCACTTTCTATACTCGAGCATAACTAACCAGCTGGGAGAACTAACTTACTAGCGCTAAGCAAGAGCTTGACAACACGAAGGTGGATGCAAGGAATCACGTTATATTACGATGCATGTAATTAGCTAGCTGACTAGCAACACTGACGATGTTGGCTTGATTAGCTGTTTGTGATGTTATTCAGCCTTCAGATGCTTAACTTATGTTAGGCTATTTAGCTATGCCAAGGTTAGCTTCCTTGTGCAATTACTGAATTATTATAAATAACCCACTTTTGTTTTCACTTGGCTATATAGAGCAAACAGCAATGTTTTCCTCATTCATTCAGGCATGCTTGTGCGCCTGTTTACTCAAACATGCAATTTCATCATCCCTGTGTAGTGTGATCGCCAGACCCAACGGTCTCTCGGCTGGACAAACCGCTTCTGCAGCGTGAGCGAACGACCATGGGTTCGGAGAGCAGCGCTTTGCGGAGCTGCATCTTGGAGGAACCGCTCCTGACCCGGCCCTCGGGGCTGACCATGTACTCTGCCGTGCTTCAGGATGGAAAGCCAACGTCTGTGTTTGTTTACAAGCAGGGAAATGAAGACAAGGTCAACAAAGCTGCTAAAGTAAGTTAAGTTGTTACGTTGCAATGATCATCATCCTATCTCTGGCCCACTGAGTCTGTGTTGCCTTCTGGTATGAAATTCACATATAAATAAAGATTGATTGATTCAAAATACTCAATGATTGTCATCAGGATGTGTGTTATGGACATTCTCAGTTATACACTGCACCCACCTCCTAACCCCGCCCCCCTCCTAACCCCGCCCCCTGTCTCCGTGGCTCGCAGCACCTGAAGACGCTGAGACACCCGTGTCTCCTGCGCTTCCTGTCATGCTCAGTGCAGGACGGGGGCATCCACCTGGTGACTGAGCGCGTGCAGCCTCTGGAGCTGCTGCTGGACAGCCTCTCCCCTGAGGAGGTCTGCGCCGGCATCTACGACCTCCTGCAGGCCCTGGTCTTCCTGCACGAGAGGGTAGGAGTGCTCACACAAAACACAAACTCACACACACACTCACACACACTCTCACACAGACTCACACACACACACTCTCACACACACTCTCACACAGACTCACACACACACACTCTCACACACACTCTCACACACACACTCTCACACACTCACACACACGCATACACTCACACACACTCTCACACACACTCTCACACACGCATACACTCACACACATTCCACAGTGGAGCAGAGAAACATCAGAGTGATAAGTCTGTTTCAAGACTATGTACCGATAGACGAGCATGCACCCAGATCACCCATTGCGCGGTGTTCCTTATCCACGCGTTCGCTTCACGTTGTCGATGACGATTGACTCTGACCTCTCGTCTCGCCCCCCGCAGGGTAAATCGAGTCACAACAACGTGTGCCTGTCGTCCGTGTTCGTCAGCGAGGACGGCCACTGGAAGCTGGGAGGGATGGAGACAGTCTGCCAGTTTTCTGAGGCTACACCTGAGGTGTCTGGAGTTCACCTGAGAGACCAGCTTCCACAACTGTGTTTATACTGCCCATACACAAAATAGGATAGGAGTATGTTTATTGACGATTGATGGCTTGAAAAAATGAATCTAATATGTGACGTTTTTTAATTTTTCCCTCGTCAGTTTCTCAAAAGCATTCAGAATGTAAGAGAGGCGAGCACAGTTCCTCCAGAAGAGAGGGTGAGAGGAACATAATCATAAGAGTCATAATCATACATATTCAGTGTTTTGCGGTACGTAATAATGACCCGCGGACGTTGAGAGTGTGGACTTCTGTTGGCTGCAGGTGGAGGGGTTTCAGATGCTGCCCGATAAGCACGCCCACTCGCGAGACTGCTTCTCATTTGGGACGCTGGTGGAAACGCTCCTTCCTGTCCTGAATGGTTACGGTGACTACAGCAGGCTTTCTAGTCTTCCGTCCTTTGGACGGGTCTCTTCATTCTCACCACAGAGGGGTTGAAGGGTAGCTAGCTGTTTGTCTTTTGTTAATGGAATCTTAAGAGTTGCCTTTCGTCGGAGCGTGTAGCTTTGCCACAGCGGCCTGAGTCTGAATGTGGCCCAGGCACCTTTGCTGCATGTCTTCCCCTCTCCATGCCTTGCTGTCTCCCTTGAACTGTCTCTATCCAATAAACAAATAACCGTAACCCCAAAATATAAAAAATACAGTTGCCTTTCCTCTTCATTTATTGTCCCCTTTCCTCTCTCTCGCTGTCTCTCCGTCTCCCTCTCTCTCGTTGACCCTGGCTCAGTCTCCGAGGAGCTGTCAGAGAGTCTGAAGAGAACCCTGCAGGTTGGCTTGTTGACCTCTGACCCCTTGTCTCGGCCCCCCCTCAGTTCTCTGCTGACTCACGACTTCTTCAGGTTGGTGGAGTCATGTTGCTCCTGTCTCTACAGAGAATGAAACACTTGTGAGATCTAGACAGTCTAGATCTACACAGTGTAGATCTAGACAGTGTAGATCTAAATATGTCATATGTTGTGAGTAAGGGAGTGAATGTTTAGATGTTTTTATGGAATTGTTGTTTCTTATTTCTATCATTGTTCTATCACTGTAACATAATTTTTGCTACTTTTTACTACAGGAATGACTTTCTGGAGGTCATGAACTTTCTAAAGAGCCTGACCCTAAAAATGGAGGATGAAAAAAACGAATTCTTTAAGTAAGTTTATATAATCTCCAGAAAGAGCCAGAAGATCTGTGTTTGAATAAAAATAAACCCCAGAAGTTTGTGTAAATATGTACAGAATCACCACATATTGAAGACGTGTGTCCTAAAACAGATGGTGGCGTGTGTTTGTAGGTTTCTGTTAGACAGGGTACAGAACCTTCCAGAGGAGCTGCTCGCCTCACGCCTGGTCCCTAAACTCCTCAACTCTCTGGTGTTTGCTGAACCCACAGCTGTCAAGAGCTTCCTGCCTCACCTCTTCAAGCCAAAGAAAGGTACGGCCAAATCACCGTCACCCGTCTGGTCAGTGTGCGGCACGACCGGTCAACCGACATTTTCTGCTGATGTTCAGAAGATTCATCATTCTACTTTATAGCGTGTATCTTTTTTTTCCTGCCTTCCTAAACACAAGTCTACAGGTACCTGACTAAATGTTTCTCTCTCTCTCTCTCTCTCTCTCTCTCTCTCTCTCTGTGTCTCTCTCTCTGTCGCTCTCTCTCTGTCGCTCTCTCTGTCGCTCTCTGTCTCTCTCTCCCTGTCTCTCTCTCTCTCCTCCAGACTCAGGCGGAGGGGAGGGCAGTGAGGAGTGCCTCCTGTCGGTGTCTCTCTACCGGCAGCATGTGATCCCTCAGCTCCTCAGGCTCTTCAAGGTGAACGAGGAGCACGTGCGCTTCGTGCTGCTGGCTCACGTGCACGTCTACGCCCAGTTCTTCACCCAGGACGAGCTCAAGAACCAAATCCTACCTCAGGTTTGCTGGCTCGGTACCTTGCGCTAACTGTCATGCTTTCAGCAAGCCACAGCAGAAAAACACACATTTATAATGAGTTAGTTATATTAGTTATATATTGTTATAATATATACAAAAAAATGTAAAAATACTGAGTTATTTTTCTCTTCAGATTTTACTGGGGATGAGGGACACCAACGATGCCCTGGTTGCCATGACGCTCCAGAGTCTGGCTGTGCTGGTGCCGTTGCTAGGGGCGCAGGTGGTGGTGGGCGGAGAGAGGACCAAGGTGTTCAAACGCACCTCGCCTAACTTCAGCAAGTCAACCGAGGTCACCCCAGAGAGTAAGACCCACAACATTAACCGAGGAGCCACTAAGTCGAGTCTGAAAGTGCTGTTAAAAAACAAGATTTCTAATCTGTTTATTTTCATGCTCTCATGCATCATCTGTTTGCTTAACCCTTGTGAACCTTCGGGTCATTGTGACCCATCGTCGTGTTGCGACAACTTTACCTAATACAAAAATAAAGTGAAGCATTTTCTTTTAACCGTCGCGCTGTGGGGGGTCTGAGACAGCGGTTAAAAGAAAATGCTTCACTTTACTTTTGTATTAGGTAACACAAAAATAAACGCCCCCCTCCTTCCCTCCCCCAGCTTCCCCTGTCCACATCGTGGGGGGCTCCTCCCCCAAGGTGGCCCAGCCCCCCAAGGTGGCCCAGCCCCCCAAGGTTCTGAGTATGTTCCCCAAGCCGTTGGGGGGAGGTGGGCTGGTTCTGGGGGCCAGCCTGCAAGGGCCTGGAGAGGTCCCCAGGAGGTACCCTCCGGCTGGACGATCTGGTAAGGAACCGACCTGACACACAGTCTGACGTCGTGCCTGAATGAATATAGCTAATGGGGAAGTATGTTATTTTTATTTTTTTTAGCCGTGAGTAAGGAGATGTCGCTGCCTCTGAACGGGTTCACCCCGAACAACAAGGCCGAGTACAGCCCAGAGCAGCAGGAGAGGGCAGGGGGCCAGGAGGAGGACTGGCCGGACTGGAGCGACACGGAGGAGGGGGAGAGCCGGGACAGGGTCCAGATCCACATCCAGGCCTCGGAACGACCAGCGAGTCCCAGCTCGGGGGCCCCCCTCTCCCCCCAGGAGGAGCAGGAGCCCTGGGATGACTTTGAGGACCCGGAGCAGGGCTCTGACTTCTCCCCCGCCACCCCCGACCCCGTCGTCCTGCGACCGCCCGTAGGGGGTGCCGTCGCCCCCCAGAAGCCAGCCCTGGAACACCCCAGGACGTCCTCCAAACCCCTGAAGCTGAGCCCCCGCTCCCCCGCTGAGAGGAAGCCCACCTCCTGGGACAACGGGTGGGACCAGGAGGGGGACGCCGGCGACCCGCCTCCCTCAGAGCGCAAGCCCCTCGCCAGGCGCCGGGGGAACGAGGGGGCGGACGGCCTGGGGAAGGAGTTCACCATCGAGGTGAAGAAGAAACAAGAGAAGGACCCCGAGCTGGACTTCTTCGCGGACATGGAGCCCGATATCCAGCTGTCGTCCCCGACCCTGGTGCTGCCTGGGGAGCACAGCACCGGACACCCTGGACTGTGTACAGCCACACCCTCGGCGCACGCTGAGCCTGGAGAGACCTGCCCCTCCGTAGACGCTCTCAAACTCACCGCCAAGTTTGCAGCTGCTGACACGACGGAGGTACCTGTGTGTAGAACATAAGTGATAACGGAATCGTTTGAACTTAGGGGCTGAAATTGTAATTACGTTTTAAGTATTCTTATGCAGACCTGCCTTTTTCAATTCTGAAGTGTTTATTTGTGTCCTTTTTGTCCTTCTCGCAGACGGAGGTTGGAGGATGGGGGGATGGAGAAGACCTTAACTGGGAGGATGAAAACGCCTGGTGATGAACGGCAGTACACACAGCCCACGGTGCACACAGGCAACGCCCTGGACATGGCTCTCTATAGGACCGGTTTTCTCAGCCAATCGGAAAACTGGAATCCTCTCCATCTGCACAAGGACATTCATGGGCATTCTAAACAAGGAGTCATGTAGATAGTGCTTATCATGAAACTGTGATGGGATGGGAAACGGTTCATTTTACCATTGGGATTTCACTCACTTGTGACGATTTTCAGATGTCCTATATCAATGTCCTCGTTAATGAAGGACCCATGTTTATGATATTTTGCTTTTCTACAGACTTTGGGTTGTCGCTCTTACTGAAACGTAGACTGGGAAATTGTAGACTTTTCTTTTAGAACTTTGCCAAAATCTCATCGAAAACGAACGGACGATGGACCAAGACACTAAACGTAGGTGAATTACTGTACTTCAACTTTCCTTATCAGGATTTCCTTAGGTTTGTTGTGCCATATCAGAGCCCTACATTTCACCACTTGCGTTACCATCGGGACAAACGATGGGATTTCTACAGCCTCGGCACTTTGAATGAATGTGAAATAGAGAATGACAGATGTAATTTATTTATATCTTTCTGGTTGCTGGCAGAATAAAAAGGTTTTACGGTTTTGTCGTGCGACCAAGTTTCATCTGTCAGACCTGTGACATGTTGTTCGAGACCCAGACATTGCATTACTGTCTGACCACACCAGTAACAACTTCTGAGGGCAATTAACTAGGCATGGATGCTGTTCCTGCCAGGAACATTAAACCTCTATCAAATAGTTTTTATAAATGTGTGTTAAGAGCATTTGGCTGCCCACTTCAAAGATATATTCTTAACATAATTTGTTTTGACAGTGACAAGAAATATTTGCACCCAGCTGGATTTGAACCCATGCCCTTGCTTTGTCAGCTGCATGTACTTATCCATTGGGCTACTGGGGTAGTCCTGCTTATTCATTTTTTTTCTCAGAATTCACCTCTTCAAAAACTAAAACACCTGAAAGATATATTTTCAACATGTTCATGTTTAGTTGTGGCTCAGATAGCTCAATGGATAAGAGTGTGCAGCTTGCAATCTGAGTGCTTGATTCAAGTCCTGGGTTCAAGTCCCGCTGGTGGAACTTCTGAAATTCCAGTGAAATTAGGAAGAAGTAGAGGTATTTTGTTACATTAAATATCTTTATAAATGCCGACTTAACTTAAAATATTGTTTTTCCCCCTGGCACGCTTTCCTGCTTTTATTCAAGTATGATGGGAATCCCTCCCTGGCACAGTGGAGGTGTGATGGGAATCCCTCCTTGGGGCACACCTTCCTGCTGAGCAGGAAGCATGATGGGAAATCCCTCCCTGGCACATGGGGGTGTGATGGGGGTGGGGGTGTGTGTGCTGGACCCCTGGTGGGGAATTGGGGACCTTGCATGTTGGGCCCCTGGTGAGTCCCTTCCTGGCATGCAGGAGGTTGGAGACCTTGAGTGCTTGGTCCTCTTGTGGGGGATTGGGGAGTTTGTGTGCCGGCACCCTGGCCTGGAGGATCCCTGGGAAGCTTGTGTGCTGGTGCCCCCTGGGGGCGGGTTGGGGACCTTGCATGTCAGGGCTGCAAGAGATTGGTGTGGGTGCTTGCATGGTGGGCACTGCCTGAGCTGGGATTCGATGCTGGGCTGCCAGACTGCCAGGCTGCCAGGTGTCTTTGTGACCCACGTTCTTATCCACTAGGCCACCGGGGCCCCACTTCCCCTACCTGGAAAATTCACATTTGGCTTTAAAAAAAGCCCCCTTTAAAGGGATGAAAGAGATCAATGTTATTCAGGTTGTGATGGGGCCTCAGTGGCTGAATGGTTAAGCACGTGTGCCATGAAAACTGAGATTCACTACAGGGCCTGGGATCAAATCCCAGTCTTTACCTGCCCCAGATGGAGTAGAAATGTTATGTTAAAAGCACTTAAAGTATGAATTTGCTTCATGTTTTATTTGACAGTGGTCAGGTTTTTCCTAGTAAAACCCAACTCATTAGTGCAGTGGTTTTCAACCCTGGTCTTCAGGGAACTTCTGTCCTGCATGTTCTAGATGTTTCCCTGCTTCAACACATCGTTATCTAACTCTGCAGAAGCCTGGTAACGACCATTCATTTGAATCAGGTGTGTGAGAAAGAGGGTATGTGTGTGTGAGCATGAGAAGGAGAGTGTGTGTGTGTGTGTGTGTGTGTGTGTGTGTGTGTGTGAGAGAGAAAGCGAGTGTGTGTGTAACAAGAGTTTGATGCGTGAGAGCCTAGAACACTAGTCTAGGACTAGTGGATGTTAGGGTGGGTACCCTAACATCCAACCTAGAAATGAATGCAAGGTGGGGTGATCGAATGGACGTGTTTGTAAATGAACCAACTGGCTAACATTTCTGCCAATTTTACCCCACCGCCCAAAAACTTTTATTACTCAAATAAAAAAAACTAGTTTTACAAAACAATCGTCAGTCAGGGTTGACAAACACTCTTCTGTGTAAACACGGATTCCAAACGGCAAGGACAAAGGAAAACAAATGGATACGGTCAAGTTTATCACAACTGTACAAGTGCTTTTATAATCTATAAAAAGAGGAAAAACAGTATATTGAAGGCTGTAAAAACAGGCGGCCTGCTAGCTGTCAGGGGTGTGAGTCATACTGATTCGAGTTATCAGCGTCTGCAGTTCCTGTAGTCTGTGAGAGAGCCAGGGCGGAGGGAGGATGGAGACGGAGGTGCCGTCACCCCCGTGGGCGAGCGCCAGCAGGGCCCTCAGGGAGGCCTCCGCTGCCTGGACGTGGCGCTCGTACTCCTGCTCTGCGCTGGGCTCCAGGCGGGCTCTCTTGGGGCACGGCTGATGAAAGAAAAAAAAGAAAAAAAAACACAAACGCCTGTCTCCGTCACACATTCCCAACACAGAGACGGTCTTGGTGCTGCTGTGACGGTGTGCGTTTCCCCCAGCGTGGGTCACCTGTGAGTCAGGGGCGATCCTGTCGTCAGGGGCGATCCTGTCGTCAGGGGCTGCGGGCGACGTCTCCGCGGCGACCTCCTCAGGGCTGTCCAGCCTCTGTCTGTGCTGCTCCACAGCAGCAGCCTCGCCTCTCAGCCTCCACAGGCGCGTTTCCCCCGCTTCCTCTGTGGTAATGGTCTGGAGGAGAGAAGCGTGATTAAAGGAACACGATACGGCTCGCGTCTGTCGTCGTTAGGGTGGGGCCCTGGATACGGCCAGTGTGGCGATGCTGGCGTCGCTTGGTTACCTTGCTGAGGAAATTCACCACTTTGGTTTTGGTCTCCTCAGTGTTGAGGCTCCGGGAGATCACTTCCTCGTGGTTGGTCATCTGAAACACGTGAAAACAAGGCCAGTCATGGATTGTCGTATTTTTCAATAGATTATGTTCCACAGGTAGGAGCTTACAGAGTAAACTATAAATGGCATAAATAAATACGACTGTATATTCTAATAGCATGACGCTTTTATATATCGTTATGTTTGTGTCCATAAAGCAGTTGGGCTGTTGGGAAGTGTCTTACCTCTGCGAAGTGAGCGAAAGCCTCCAGGGCATGGTGCTGGAGCAGCCAGGAGCCCTCAGCAAGCAGAGCCCCAAACACGCCACTCACCCTGGGCAACACCTGGCTCTGGGTCCACACACACACACACACACACACACACACACACACACACACACACACACACACACACACACACACACACACACACACACACACACACACACACACACACACACACACACACACACACACACACACACACACACACACACACACACACACACACACACACACACACACACACACACACACACACACACACACACACACACACACACACACACACACACACACACACACACACACACACACACACACACACACACACACACAGCTGAATGGAACACACAGTGCACATTTCCCAGAGGCGATCGATCTCGGAGGTCACTTCTACATGAGACCTGAATCTGGGGGGGGTGGGGGGGTCACCTGGACATCCGCGGGGAAGAACACCATCCCAAGGGAGGCCAGGAAGTCCAGAGCAGCCAGGGCCACGTCGTCTGGACACGTCTGAGACACGAGCGCCCCGACACACCCCAGAGCCTGGACACACACACACACACACACACACACACACACACACACACACACACTCTCTCTCTCATTACAGGGTCAAACACAGAGGAGACACAGCGGTGCGGAGATGTAGTGTTTGATCTGTCTTAATAGCGAGCGATGTACCTGGCAGACGACCTCGGGGTCGATGTTCTTTACCAAGATGGCCGACGTGGAGAGGAGCAGTCGCAGCGTGCGCTGGATGACTGGGTGGAGATGCACCTGAGGGCTTTGGAGGATTAGCTGTGTAAGTGTGTGTGTGTGTATGTGTGTGTGTGGCTGCCTCTCACCTGACTGGGACACATCCGAGCCCAGAGCTGCGTGACCACGGTCAGGGCAGACGACACGCTCTCTGCCCCTGCTGAGTCGCAGCGCACCAGGGCCAGCAGGGCCGGCAGCGCCTCGTTCTGCAGACAGGAGGAAGGTCACGCGCTGTGCCCTGCTTTTGTTTTCACAGCTTTAGACGAGCTGAACAGCACATCCGGGAAGGCTGAACTCCCCACACTGGCCTCTACTCTCTCCCAAACCATCCCCACTGTCGTAAACAAGCTCAAACCGCTTCCCAATCACCATCTCGCCTCACGCACGGTCAACACCTATCCACCTAGCACGACTGGAACAACACAGTAGCCTTGCCCTTCACGAGCACAAGCTATTCCTCCGGGTCTTCCACGACCACAGGAGGCTGACCCTGACCCAGTCTCTGCTCACCACAGTGCCCAGCTCGGCCAGCCTGTGGCCCCCCTGCTGCCAGCCTGCCAGGGCGGAGAGGACCAGGGCCAGCAGGCCCTCCTCGGCCCTCTGACGGGCCTCCGGGGAGAGGGCTCGGAGCAGGACGTGTCTCCAGACCGGCTGGTTCTCAGGACAGGAGGCTGGGTGCCGCTGCACCAGCTCTAACTAAAACACACGGAGATGCACATCCTGATAAACACACACACACACACACACACAATACTGCACATCCTGATAACACACACACACACACACACACAATACTGCACATCCAATACCTGATAAAACACACACACACACACATACATTCATCAGGGATATGAAATAACATGTGCCCACAATTTCAGCACGTCAGTGCATGCACACACACACATACACACACGCTCAGGAGTGTGTGTGAGAGCTGACCTGATGACTGGCCGTCATGAGGAACACCATGCGTCGGAGCAGCAGGCCCAGGTGGGCCATGTGGTGCCCCTCCCCTGGACACAGCCTCACCTGGGGGGGCAGGGTGCGGCCAGGTTAGGGAACAGGTGTCCCGTTCCCTCCACGTCCAACAACACCAATTGTCACCTCAGTCGGGGTGTCTCTGAACCCCTTAGCTCTCCCTCCCCCCCCTCCCCGGGGTTAAACTCCTCCTCTCCCCCCCCCCCCCCCCCCAGTGTGCAGACAGGGAACAAGGTCACAGACGGGGGGGGGGGGGGAGAGGTCATGACCCCGGTGGAGATGACTCACCAGGTCAGCGAGGAGCAGCACATGGTGCAGACACATCTCTGCGGTCCCGTACCTGAACAGAGAACTGGGTCAGCTCGACGGAACACTACACTACCCAGGAGGCCTTTCTCCCAGCACTCTGGCGGCCCACAACGCAGGGTGTGCACAACGACAGACTGCTGCATAGCTTCACTCCCTCAAGGCAGTGCATGCTCCCTGAATCCCTCTTCCAATCACCCAGGTCTCATTTACAGGAACACAGGAAGGCCACAGGAGGGAAGGGGGGGGGGGGGGGGAACTCACCGGGCCAAGAAGCACCACACATCCACAGCCAGGAGGGCTGTCTGGGTGTCTGTCTGCAGTACTGTCGCTAGGAGACAGCGCTCCTGGGGAGGAGGGGGGGGGGGGGGGGGGGGGGGTGGAAATGAAGCATGATTTACAGGAAACAGAGTGAAAGTTTGAAAAATGAAAGAGAAACTGACAAAGAAAGGCTGTAGGTCCATAATGGCCGGACATCCTTTACACACACACACACACACACACACCCAACAACATTATTATCATCAGAGGAGCAGGAAATTATTTCCCCTGCGAAACAAAAACCTTGTTTTGTTCCTCAATTAGGTTCTCGTGCAAAAGGGATTCAGATGAAGTCCCAACTAAACATTGTCATTTAGCATTTAGCAGAGCGTCTTACAGTAAGTACAGGGACATTCCCTCCCGAGGCAAGTAGGGTGAAGTGCCTTGCCCAAGGACACAACGTCAATTGGCACGGCCGGGAATCGAACCAACAACCTTCTGATTAATAGCCCGACTCCCTAACCGCTCAGCCATCTGACCCCCACTAAATAAATGTCTTTCTGTGTCAGGTCTCTTGGCCTCTGAGGTTAGGATTAGCCTCTCAGCCTCTCAGTGGTCATACCAGGAGGTGGAAGTGTGCTGGGGGCAGGGCGGCCACACAGGCACACAGGTGAACACACACGTGCTGGTGAAGGGTGACCCTGCCCTGGGCCTGACCCTTCAGCATCACCCCCGGCAACAGCACCGGCACCCTCCGCTCCGTACTGCAACGCTGGAAGCTCTGAAAGACTGCCAGGAAGAGGGGGAGTCTGGGGGGGGGGGGGGGGGGGGGGGGGGGGGGGACACATGTTGCTTTATGTTTGGACGTCCATAGAATTACAAGGTACATCGTTAGTGGTAACGTAGCAGCAAATAAATAAAGCTGTGTGTTCTGAGTGTGTGTGTGTGTGTTCTGAGTGTGTGTGTGTGTGTGTTCTGAGTGTGCGTGTGTGTTCTGAGAGTGTGTGTGTTCTGAGTGTGTGTGTTCTGAGTGTGTGTGTTCTATGTGTGTTACCTGGGAGTGTCCTCTGGGAACTGGCTGCCGCTGTACCAGAGCTGCAGCGCCTCCTCTGGCTGGGAGGGCAGGTGGCTCAGCACGTTCACCAGGAGAACACACTGAGGAAGCTCAGCCTCAGCCGTCAGCTCTACACACACACAGGCCCATACACACACACACACACACACACACACACACAGGCCCACACACACACACACACAAGCCCAGGCCCATACACACACACACAAGCCCACGCCCATACACACACACGAGTTACAGGCTATTCATTTTAAGGAGTCCTTGGCAGTCATTGAAATGCTTACGATAGCGGATATTTCTCAACATTCACTAAATATTATTGTCCATAAATCACAGTAAAACCACAACCACACTGCTAAGGTTCAGAGTCACCGGCCACAGGGTCATCGTTAAAACTAAACCTTTGTGTGCCAAACTGACCTCTGACTCCACAATGTAGAGGGAAACAATATGGATCCTGCTTTAGCTGTGTGTGTGTGTGTGCGTGGGCCTGTGTGTGTGTGTGTGTGTGCCTGTGTGTGTGTGTGTGTGGGCCTGTGTGTGTGTGTGTGGGCCTGTGTGTGTGTGTGTGTGCGTGTGTGGGCCTGTGTGTGTGTGTGTGTGGGCCTGTGTGTGTGTGTGGGCCTGTGTGTGTGTGTGTGTGGGCCTGTGTGTGTGTGTGTGTGTGTGTACGTGTGTTTATCTGTGTGTGTGTGTGTGTTTATCTGTGTGTGTGTGTGTATGGGTGTGTGTGAGTCTGTGTGTGTGTGAGCGTGACAGAGATTATGTAACCCAGCGCCAGCTTAGCGTGGAGAGGGCATGATGCACCCCCCCCCCCCGCAGCAGGACAAGGCCCGCTGCCGGCGACCCCACGGAGGATGTGACCTCTGACCTCTGACTCACGCTGGTCAGGCTGGAGCACCGCCTCAGCGTAACCCCTGATAGGCAGCAGCTGGAGGAGCAGGGCGTCCATGGGAACCACGACCGCCACGGCCAGCTCCTCAGAGAGGGGGGGGGGCAGCGCAGGGGCACACAGGCTGGGGGGGAACTTACTGGTGGTGGGGGGCAGAGTAGAATCGTTGTTAAAGTTGTCGTTTGTCATGTGACTTATGATTCCGAGAGAAGGAAAATGTTACCTAAGAACACTGAGGTAGAGTTGATGAAACCGGCCACAGAACTTTGTCAGAAAGGATTTGAATTCCTGTTTTTGACAGACAAGTAAAATGTGAGTTGATAAAAGTAACCATGTTAAAGATGAGAAATATTCATAAATATTAGAAAGGCAGACTTTAGTACCTTTATGTAGTGAATTAAAGTGTTGGCGAAGAATCTGCACATTTTGGTGTTTTTCTGGAACAGCTTGTATTCTGGGCTTTGAGAGGTCACCTTTGAAGAAAACAAAACAAGGAAGCTGTCCTCGTCTATCAAACGACCTTTGACCTTGCCCACCACTTCCTTATCTATAAAATCATACTTTGTGAATGTTGTCCTGAAATGTCATGACACACTATACTCCACACAAAATGTGTTGCCTCTGTGTGTGGGTATAACTCCTCGCATGTTGACAATGTATTTATTTACCCAACAGAAGGGCATTAAATCTATGAACTATAACCCTGAGTGCTGACTATCTACACCATTGGTTCCCAACCCTGGTCCTCAGGGCACCCCTGTCCTGCTTGTTGTAGATGTTTCCCTGCTCCAAATGAATGGGTCGTTACCCAGCTCTGCAGAAGCCTGCTTAAGACCATTCATTTGATTCAGGTGTATTGGAGCAGGGAAACATCTACAACAAGCAGGACAGGGGTGCCCTGAGGACCAGGGTTGGGAACCACTGATCTACACTGCCCCTCTCCTGTACCTGTGGGCCAGCCTGTCGGATCTGCTCTCCCAGCTCCAGGCAGCTGTGCAGGGAGGCCAGGAGGTCGTCACACAGCCTGGAGCTGATGTCTCCATGACGAAGACGATCCTCCACCAGGGACTGGTGCTTCACACTCTGT
Organism: Osmerus mordax; assembly: GCF_038355195.1. Lineage (NCBI taxonomy): Eukaryota > Metazoa > Chordata > Actinopteri > Osmeriformes > Osmeridae > Osmerus > Osmerus mordax. The sequence continues at coordinate 8,986,849 of NC_090076.1, read as the reverse complement.
CTGCCCCCGGGAGAACGGGCAGAGGTCAGCTGAGGACGAGCACGCGGAGGAGAGGGGGCCGAGCAAAACAACGAGTTTGGTGTGTGTGTTGACGCCTGCTTACTTGATGATGCATTTCCACGTGTTGGCATGTAGGGCTATGTCCAGGTTAGAGATCACCGAGCATATGTCCATCAGATTGTGAATCACTGATAAAAAATAAAAACAAATGGAAAGGTTACAATCCAATAAGAAAACGTCACATTGTGAAAACTCCCAGAATGCCACAGAAACCCTCTTCACCCACCTGTCACAATGTCGGAGACCTCCTCAGAGGCACTGGTCTCCACGGAGACTCTGTCCAACAGCTCCATCAAGCCCTTCTGGAGGGAGTAGGCCTCCTTGAACAAGGCCTGCAGCAGGTCAGCCACCAGGGACAGACGGCCACAGTACACAACCTCACTGTCCTGGAGACGTGAGGAACACAGGACACTCAGCCTCCGCCAGCCCAGCCTCTCAGCCAGCCCAGCCTCTCAGCCAGCCCAGCCTCTCAGCCAGCCCAGCCTCTCAGCCAGCACAGCCTCTCAGCCAGCACAGCCTCTCAGCCAGCCCAGCCTCTCAGCCAGCCCAGCCTCTCAGCCAGCACAGCCTCTCAGCCAGCACAGCCTCTCACCCACAGCACAGCACACACCTCTCACTGCACGCTGTCCCAAACCCAGATCCACTATCCAGACACCCATCACGTCCTCTCAGGCCCTCCCCAAACCCACTATCCAGACACCCATCACGTCCTCTCAGGCCCTCCCCAAACCCACTATCCAGACACCCATCATGTCCTCTCAGGCCCTTCCCAAACCCAGATCCACTATCCAGACACCCATCATGTCCTCTCAGGCCCTTCCCAAACCCAGATCCACTATCCAGACACCCATCATGTCCTCTCAAGCCCTCCCCAAACCCACTATCCAGACACCCATCATGTCCTCTCAGGCCCTTCCCAAACCCAGATCCACTATCCAGACACCCATCATGTCCTCTCAGGCCCTTCCCAAACCCAGATCCACTATCCAGACACCCATCATGTCCTCTCAGGCCCTTCCCAAACCCAGATCCACTATCCAGACACCCATCATGTCCTCTCAAGCCCTTTTATAAACTAAATTAAGAGGTTATTTACCTTACAGTGCTGGAAGGTGTCCGTTAGGACTTTGAGGACGCAGAAGGGTAAGGAGCGGATGGCATTCAGGGCCGGCGCCTCCGCCGATGAGCACACGTGGCGTACGCACGCCGAGAGCACCCCCAGCACCTGCACGGTCTCCTGAAAAAGGACGGCAGGTTTACGCTCCACGACGTCTGTCGTGTGGGTCGTCGGCGTGAGAGTGGACATGTCGTCCGAAGCGCACCTGTAGAGCGTTCCTTAGAAGCAGCTGGAGTCCCGTGTTCTGGCTGGACAGCCCTCCAACTTGGTTGGCGATCTCTTCCATCAGCCCGTCAAACACCTTGACCACCTGCGGACATTTCAACACGTGAACACGCGAACACACACAGCCCTGAAAACACACAAGCACTCAAAGCGTAGCCTCAAATTACATTTACATTTAGTCATTTAGCAGACGCTCTTATCCAGAGCAACTTACAGTAAGTACAGGGACATTCCCCCCGAGGCAAGTAGGGTGAAGTGCCTTGCCCAAGGACACAACGTCATTTTGCATGGCCGGGAATCAAACCAACAACCTTGTGATTAATAGCCCGATTCCCTAACCACTCAGCCATCTGACCCCCGATGAAATGAAACGAATGTCATCCCTATTTCACAGAAATCGTGGCACACCTTTGGTAAGAGCTTTGAGAAGCATTCGTCCTCCAGCTCTGAGAGGTCAATGTGAGGCAGGAACATGTCTGTGATGATTTTCAGCACACCTGGCGGGAGACAGAAAAACTTCTTTTGAAATCTTGTCAAAAATCTTATATGGATCTATGACAGCACTAATGGGCGGCCATATCCAAATTTACTTATGGCTTGTCCAATAATAATCTTTGCAATTACATTATTCTGATTCGAAGGCCTGATGACAGTTTAAATCAATATGCAGTCAATTAATATCAATTATGTGTTTAGTTAAGTTTGAGTGATGACTGAACAAATTATGGTGTAATTTTAGGAGGACACTTACGGATATGCTCCTCCCAGCTCTCGAAGCTATGATTCATGGAGTATGTCCAGTTAAAGATCAACAAAACTGAGCATTGGAATTGTAATAGCACAAGCCACATTTGTGCCAATAGTAATTGAAACTGAGAAACAAAATAATAAGAGTCGTCGTGAAAGGATATCATGAGTTTGGGAAGGACAGATTTCAGCTCTTTTCGACATGTGTCTTGACTCCACTGAAGGACGTCTTCCAACAGACTGGCTTGCGACATTGTGACAGCTAGCTACAGTGGCTGCTCGGTGCTACTAGAGCGCTGTCTGGAAACCAGGCGGCGTCACAACTTCCAGCATGAACAGCTAGTTAGCATTCCACGACACCTAGCAAGCTAAACCCCTGTGTAGTGGCTAAACAGTCTACACATATGTAACGCTAGCTACCAAGCTAAGTCAACACAAACGTTAAAACCAGCTAGCTAGTAACACAGCTGAATCAAGCTTCATATCATACTACTACTAGTTGTAGTACAAGGTAGCGTTACATCAATTTACTTGCAGGCTACCACTTTATCTTAAATAGTTTAACCACCAGCAGGGAAACGTTTGTTTAACATTCGCAGCGAGGCAAAATTATTTCCATAGTGTGTTAAGTACGCCAGCTGGATAGAAATAAAGAAGATTCGACTTGCAACCTAGACAGAAATTGTAAATAGTGTTGTTTCGCGCCCGTCCATCACAGCACATACGTTTAATATTCCCGCTGAACCTAGGGTGGTGCTTGTTTGCTTTTCAACCTATGGGATATCACAAAAACCATTGATCCGCCCATTGAGTGTTGCACGAAGTATCATAACGAGGAAACCTTACAGAGGGAAAAGGAAGTCATGATTTGATTGGTCAGAAAAAGTGACGTAGACTAAGTGATGTAAAACACGTGCTTTGAAAAGTTGCAGTGGATACTCGTATTTTAAACTCCGTTAGCCTACATGTAAATAAAAGTATTAGATTAACACAAAGTTATTGAAAACGTTTTGTTTAAACACATTTTGTTTTAGTTTTCACATAGGTTATGTGATTTTTTGGGGAAATGTTTGGTTTATTTGGCAGCTTAGTACAATTAATCAATTAAAGTTGTACATGATAAAAATGTCTTTATTATTTTAAATGTTTACACGCCATATGAATGCTACCAAAATGAAAATGAATATCTTACAGTTTTTCTCAATTGTTTACACACAAATACTGGTACTTGAGACACAATGACCACAACATGTAACTCATGCACCAACCCCATGAACCAATTGTGCTAAACTACAAGCACAATTCCTGCTTTACACTCAAATTGCAGTTCTAACACACACTTTTTTCAAAACACTACACACAATTCTGTATAAACAGTTAATTCTCTCAACTAAAATGCTGTTACCAGTAAACAGTTACACATACATCAGTGAAGCACGGCATACAACATGTTGGCTAGACCACTGTATATGTACAGCTGATGCTCATGATTGCTTGGAAGTGGCCTTAACCAACCCTGCACTTAGTGATACCAGATATACCTCCCAACTCTGGAAACAGTGGAACACGCATCTATACCTGTTTTAATTATTGTGCATATGTATGAGCTATATGTATGTATGTATGTATGTATGTATGTATGTTTTGTACGTTCCCTTTATGTAATATGTGGTAGTCAGTATGTCTGTATGTATTTATGTTTGTGTGTAGCCCTCTTGTAATATGTTATGTGTACTTTTCTATCTGGACCTTGAGTCTGCAAAATAAAGTTATATATATATATAATCACATTAAATAAATAAAAAATCATAACTATCACACTTTTAGAACCTATAAAAAGTGAGGTCTTCCCGTAAGTGAATCGTCAGACAAGCTGGCGGTCAGAACTCCAGCTTCTACTGTAGGAGAGAACAATGGAAGTAATTTAATTTCACAGATCACTAACTTTGTTGATGTAGTATTATTGGAAACTACAAGGAGACATGTAGAGTCTTAGCAATTCCAAGTTATTTGATTATTATTGTTTAGGGTTAGAGCCCCCATGACCCCACCTAAACCAGCCAATGTGACTTTAAATCTTGCCTACTTAAGAGTTTATATCAACAACAAACCGTTAAAGACCGCTTTCTTTGAAATGTTTGATTTCCAGTTTTAAATAGATTGTATAACATCAATGCGATTTGATGATAAGGTCTTCTGGCAGGATAGCAGGCCTTCTCCCTTGGGTGGATCCTTTGTTCCTGTAAACTTGAGGTGTGAGCTGTTGTCGCTACAGGAAACGACTGACTTCTGTTGAGGAAACTGGAGTCAATTAACGTTCATGCTTCTTTTTTCAGCTGTGTTGTGCTTGCTGCCATATTGTTATTAAGGGAGTCAGATGGCTGAGCGGTTAGGGAATCGGGTTATTAATCAGAAGGTTGCCGGTTCGATTCCCAGGCACTTCACCCTACTTGCCTCGGGGGAATGTTCCTGTACTTACTGTAAGTCGCTCTGGATAAGAGCGTCTGCTAAATGACTAAATGTAAGTTGGCCTACAGGCCAAGCTGAATGTCCCATTTGGGATGCAAGATCACTTTATTTAAAATCATGTAGAATATGTTGTGAGTGACACACCACAGTGTAACACTTCTTAGGTCGTGGTTCGTTACCTAACTTAGGTGATATGGCCATCTTTCTAAATCTCCATAACCATGGAGCTGTTTAACCCTTGTGCTGCCTTCGGGTCACAAGACCCAAAGGTTCATAACGAACCATCGTTGTGTTTGCCCAATTTTACCGCATACAAAAACAAATAAAAATATTTTTCTTTTAACCTTCGCAATGTAGGGGGTCTGAGACAGCCCGACAGTTAAAAGAAAATGCTTCACTTTGTTTTTGTATGCGGTAAAGTTGTCGCAATATGATGGTGGGTCGCAATGACTGATGGGTCAGAATGACCCGAAGATAACACAAGGGTTAAACATGTCCCCTCTCTGTGATCAAGGTCATCTCCATCTTAGTCTGTAAAACTGCTAAAACATAGTTGTGGATGGTGCAAACATAATAATGGAAAGCCCATTTAAAAGATAACTCGCATACTAATCTGACAATAGCTGCTGTTTATAACTGTGCCTACATGTCCGGAACACAAATCTCTTCAAAACCAGAAGATATCGTAATAAAATAAGAGGTGGGTCAGGAAATGAGCTTCCTCAATTTTTAATCCACCGGCCCATAATCGTTTTGTCCCTTCGATCTTTACGAGAAACAGACAGGAATCATACCTCCCACAGTGGAGCCTCTTGTCTGTACACAAAGACTACCATCCTCCCAGTACAGGAAACAGTCTGAGGGCATGAGTCTGTGGGATGAGGCCTCTCCCGGCTAAGGTGTAGTCTCTTTCAGCGGTACGTTGGAAGCCTGGCGCTAACGGCAACTAATGAAGAGGATTTTTTTTTTTTGCACAATTCTATTCTTGCTTTTTTGTCTGAGTGCAACAGGATATGTTCTGTTTTCATGGCAGCTCACTTTCCTGTACGGACTTTACGTTTGGCCGATGGCCTAAAGTTCCATATGGACAAAGATGATTAACCGTTTCGGTTACGTTTGCATAGTAGACACACTGAAAACACATTACCATTCCTAAATCAGTGTACTGCAACTGAATAGTACCAGAATTGTTGTGTTTATTAAATCTTCACATCCCTGTTTCAGTGACCAAGATTTTCAGTTTTAACGCACTTACATATTATCTATGTTCAAACTTTAAAGCAATTATTTGAGTCCAGTCCTTAATACCACCAAGTATGGTACGTTCAAGTTTCATTCTATTTTGTGTCATCGGACCAGGTGATGTCATAGTCTTTGAAGGCACCTTTCAGCTTCTCCACAGACACCGAGTGGTCAGCTTTACCGAAGGCCTAAATGAGACAAACACAAATTAAGAAGAAAAGAAGGAATGCGTTTCGTCTAATTAGTCTCTTCCTTCTTCATGTGATTACTGGTAGCTTTCATTGGAAGTGAGCCAACTTACAGATGATTCTCCAAACACCCTAAGTTTCTTGTCCTTGCTGTTGTGCTCAATCTTCCCTCCTCCAAGGCAGTTGCACTCGAGGCCCAAAGCCTCCATGGCAGGCTTGACCTTCTCAAATATGTGATCTTAAATTCAATGAGAGAATATTGGGACTTTAGTCCAGGGTTTATTTAACCCTTGTGTTATCTTCGGGTCATTCTGACCCATCAGTCATTGTGACCCACCGTCGTATTACGACAACTTTACCGCATACAAAAACAAAGTGAAGCATTTTCTTTTAACCGTTGGGCTGTCACAGACCCCCCACATTGCGAAGGCTAAAATAAAAAATGTGTTTTTGTATTGGGTAAAATTGGGTAAACACAACGATGGTTCGTTATGAACCTTTGGGTCATGTGACCCGAAGGCAGCTTAAAGTAACCTTTCTTACAAGTAATGCAGGACACAGGGTGGGTTTCTCTTTGTTGCTACAAGCTAGCTAGCTAGCTAGCTAACTCTGAGCACTAAAGCTTTTCTGCATAATAATATGTCAAACATATCCTCGAATTGCAATAAAGTGTTAGACTTTAGGGGGTGGTAGCCTATGCATCTCGATATAGCTAAGTTTTTGCTGAACACAACTGTTGCTGAGCCAAGTTTGTTTGGACAAGCAACTGGGACTTAACTGAAAGCAATTGAAGCACACGATTAACTTACTGTGATACTCTGCACTCTTTGTGCCTCGCACTATATCTTTTTGTTCCGTTCCATCTTTTACTTTAACCGTCACTAATATGTATTTAAACGTTCCCTCGGGGTCAATTTCAACGTCGGGAAGTTGGGTCAGTGCGCCTGCCATTATTACTTAGACGAGTAGCTAACTTCGGACCAACTTGGCTTGGCAGTGCACCGCACTGCAGACAAATATAAGCTCGTTGCCGACAGTGCCGTCACTGCCATGCAGAGACCATATCAGGTCGGGGCGGAGACGTAGCCTACTATTAAAGATATATTTGTAATTACCTAAACATTTGTATTGCAATTATTGCACGAGATAGGCCCCTACAGTAGGATTATTTTGTCCAAATTGCCAATTGAACTTTTTTTCAGGTTTTGTGAACTTACATTTTGCTTGCAACTTAATACAACTATAGTTGTTTATGTTAGCCATTGACACATTCTGGAAATGTTAATAAAATAAATTATCAATGTGACGGTGTTAACAAAAGCCTATAAACTGAAGTGGTTATTACCCGTCCTGCAGACTATATTGAGTTTAGTACGGAAGCCCTATCGGGCACCGCTCTCTAAATATCTCTTATGATGTGATTTCAAAGAATGTGGGAGTTTTTGGGGGTCATGGCCAATCTCCCATTATAACTGCCTGCTCGTGCGCGATCTAAGGAAGGATATGAGCCATCACTTCTGGTAGCACGAGCAATTTACAGGCGCCATTCTTTGTCTCCTAAACCTCTCAAAGGACAAGACTAAAAGGTGTTAAGCGTTTGTCGATCTGCTCATTTGTGTTCTTGTGTTGAACTCTCTCTGACATCTTGTTATGGATTCATGTTGAGCCATTGTGGTGAGAAGGATGAGAATTGTGCACCTGAATGTAACCTTGATACGGATTCTGATATGGAAATTAAATACTACATTATAATATTCACTCAAGTTGGTGGTTACAAACAAAGCTTTTTATTAATAAAATGAGAAATAGCCTACTCTAAACCAAGACAGAGAAGAGGCTTTTTAATGTAATCAAACTGGGAATGTACCTGGCAACAAATATTACCCTCTGACCAAAGAAAATGAAGTGGAATAATATCACACTGATGTAATGGCAACCTTCAGATTACTAGCCCGACTCCCTCACCGCTCAGCCATCTGACTCCCCATTTATACCTTTATATGTTACACTACTGAAAAAGCCTGATGCAAAACCATTGACTGTTTAGTATTTCCCCTAAGATATAGAAGGAAAATTAAGCCCAGAATTGTTAATCTGGATGATTGGGGCTGGGTGTGAGAGAAGGCTGTGTGATCAGGCTTCTACTATAGAAAAACTACAAAACCCAGCAGTAATGAGGCGATTTTACAACCCACGGCCCGGAGCTCGATGTGACTGGCCTTCAAGGTCAGAGCGGGCTACAAAAAATAGATGATTTCTCTATGCACCTGTAATCTGAAGCCTTTAGAGAGAGAGACCAATAGAGTGTAAAATGAATTATGCATTTGTGATAAACAATATTGTACCAATAGAAAATTTACAGAACTGATAAGGTTTTGATATAAAAGAGTATGTCCGAAGAAGATTTCTCAGTCTGATTCTGCAGAATCTGGCTCACGTTTGAAAGGAATCACCCTGTTTGTATTGGATTCTGATTAAACACTTTGCATCAAACTCTGGAAGTTTTTGTGCTGTTTCAAACTTAGAGAAATTAACCCAAGGACTTAGTACTTTGATTTTCTTCATCAAAAATATACATGATGTATTCTCTTCATACTACATAAACCCATCAAAGTAAACTGACTGTCTTTATATTTTGTGGGACAGGGATGGAAGTGTTGTTGTTACAGTGAAAGCTTCCTGCTTACTTGCTCTACTTCCTTAGAAAAAGATAAACGTATTTATCGGACCAACACAATGGTTCAGGCATTAGAGCTAAGAGAAAGTTTCCAAGGGGGAAATTCCAAACTAATGCGCAGCCTCATTCGGGGTTCCGGGAAAGATGGTCCAGGTCTTTGTGGGTGTGTATGTCCGTGTGTATATAAATATCAGGCAGCAAAGAGAAGCATCATTTCATCGTCTTAAAGAGACTTACCTACAGCTATATCTGATCAGCTTTCTGCAGAGAAGCACATAAGACTATATTCTTACCATGGTAAGTACAGGGAATGTAATTCAGTCATTTCTGATATGGTTTAACATGTGTTAGTAGTAATTCTTTGCGACAGACAGACAATGTATTTGTCTGTTGACATACATGACTTAAAAATTATCTTGTGATTTCTGCAGGATTTTTGCATCAGCTATCAGCCTGTCCGAGGTTCCAGGATCTCCACCTTCTGCATTTCCTTCGCCCTCATTTACTCAGGTTGGAAACTGACCCTAACTAACAACATCTGTGCATTTACTCCTCTGTTTAGGTTGACAACAACAAGAAAAACGTTTCTAAACCTGACAGTCCTAAACTAATCAGTTTGATCTTTTGACATGTCAGTAAAGTCTCTGTGTCCTTCCTCAGGACTGTGCTTGTGGAGCAGTGTGGAGGGCTGGTCGTACCATTACTCCAACAACACCATGAAATGGGAAGACGCCCGACTGTGGTGTAAGGAGCACTACACCGACATGGTGGCCATCCAAGACCAGCGGGAGATCGCTCACCTCAACGCCTTCCTCCCCAGAAACCCCAGTGGGCCGGGATCCGGGTACTACTGGATTGGGATCCGTAAAGTGGAGGGGGTTTGGACCTGGGTGGGCACCAACAAGGCTCTGACGGCCGAGGCGGAGAACTGGGCGGCCGGGGAACCCAACAACGGGAGGAAAGCCAACGGGAAGAATGAGGATTGCGTGGAGATGTACATCAAGAGGGAGAAGGACAACACCAAGTGGAACGACGAGTCGTGCAATAATAAGAAGAGGCCTCTGTGTTACACAGGTGAGGTGGTGCTCAGCTGGGACAGTTAAATGACTGTTTTACCCCATAAGGCATGGTGACTGTTACTTGTGTATCATTGAATGTCAGTTACAACTTTTTCGATGTCCTTTTTTAACATGAAGACAATGTTTTGATACAAATACCTGTTTACCAAAGCCTGCCCTATCTCCCCACAAGCAAAGCCTAAAACCCTTTGCTAATGCTGATGCTGTGTCTTAGTTAACTCAAAGTTATTTTCTCATGTCCAGCTTCCTGTGCAAAAGACTCTTGTTTTCATGGAGAGTGTGTGGAGACCATAAACAGTCACAAGTGTCAGTGTTTTGAGGGATTCTATGGCGAGCAGTGTGAGCACGGTGAGAACACAGTATATTCTAATTAATCATAAAAATGTTAAAAGAAAAGTTGTTTACCTCAACATAATTGAACTTTTTCTGTAACTGAAACAAATCTGTTTTCACTTGGTCAGTAGTTATTAATGCATTCTTTGTTTTTATTGGCCCTTTTACAGTGGTTCAGTGTAAGCAGGAGGAAGTTCCAGTTCTGGCCAAAGCTAGCTTTGAGTGTTTACATCCAAATGGACATTTCTCCTACAATTCCAAATGCCAGTATTCATGTGAGCAGGGCTATCAGCTGAACTCCTCTGGGACCATGACATGCACAGCCACTAAACAGTGGTCAGAACAACCACCATCCTGTGAATGTAAGTTAGCAGTCTCCAGATGATCGATCAAGAAAAAAATCTAACAACTATTCATTGGAAACCACATATTGACATCTGCTCAAATAAATTCGAGTAATATATTCTCTGTGGATATCTTGTCCTCAGTGATTACATGCAGCGAGCTGCTCGTTCCTGAAAACAGCTTGATGGACTGCCAGCACCCACTGGGGTCTTTCAGCTACTTGTCCACCTGTGGGGTCACCTGTGAGGAGGGCTTTGAGCTGGTAGACCCAGGCTCTACCAGTCTGCAGTGTGGAGCTTCAGGACAATGGAACAACTCCCTGACACAATGTGCCGGTATGGATCTGATAACAAACAGTGTATAATTCATCGGTACGGGCATTTGACTGCAGACCAAGAGGTTGCAGGTCGCTTCATTTCATTTAGTCATTTAACAGACGCTCTTATCCAGAGTGACTTACAGTAAGTACAGGGACATTCCACCGAGGCAAGTAGGGTGAAGTGCCTTGCCCAAGGACACAACGTCATTTCGCACTGCCGGGAATTGAACCAGCAACCTTTGGATTACTAGCCCAATTCCCTCACCGCTCAGCCACCTGACTCCCCTAAACTGAAGCTTGAAAAGCTGATTGATTTCCTGGAGACTGATTGTCGTTACTCTGTCTGTGTCTGACTGCAGCTGTTCAATGCCCTGCTCTCGGGGCACCCGATAATGGGACCATCACCTGTGGTGAAGACCCGGAGACGGACTTTAGCTACGGACGTAGCTGCAGCTTTAGCTGTGCTGAGGGCTACCGTCTCCAGGGTGCCAGTCTGGTGACGTGCGCTGCGGATGCTAGCTGGAGCGAGGAGATGCCACGCTGCGAAGGCAAGGAGGAACTCCTAAATGCACCGTAAACACAAAACGAACTCTGTGAGTCCTATCACATCCTTTAACGGACATCTTTTCTTTTTCCACCCTCAGCAATCAAGTGCTCGAAGCCTGTGGGAGGAACTAAACTGCTCACCCGGTGTAGCCCTGCTGCCGATGAGCTGTGGCAAGGCTCCAGCTGCACATTCAGCTGTGCTGCGGGCTATGAGATGCAGGGAGAGCCCAGCATTGAGTGCTCTAGAGAGGGGGAGTGGAGCGCAGACACGCCAACCTGCAGAGGTATGGAGAGATGGAGACTTGGTTATCTTACGTTTCGTATTTCAGCCAATGCCATTACGCCTTTAACGACTATGTGTGTGACTATTTAGATAGTTTTCCGTCCTACACTATCTCGCTCTTCTTTTTCCAACGTTTATGTTTTCTCTGTTTACGATGTGTACTGACCTCTTTATCTTGTCCCTCTCAGCGGTGCAGTGCCCCTCTCCCAGCGCTCCTCTGGGGGGTCAGGTGAGCTGTGTGGCCCCCTCGCCCTCCACCTCGGCCCCTGTCGGGGGCGCCCATCCCTGGGGCTCCGTCTGTTCCTACCTCTGTGACGAGGGCCATGACCACCAGGGGGCCCTGGGCACAGAATGCGTTGGCTCAGGTGTCTGGAGTTCTGAAATCCCTACCTGTACAGGTAGGCCTATACCACTGCTATCTATTTGTCTACTACTCTCATACACACTTGAACAGAGCGTCATCAAGATTTGAAGGATTTGATGTTAAAGACTGTCTCTGTCTCTGTAGCAGTGAGATGCCCCTTGCTCCAGGCTCCAGCTAACGGCGCTGTCAGTTGTTCCAATCGAGATCTCAATGAGACCGTCTTCGGCTCAGAGTGCTCCTTTACCTGTGAACAGGGGCACGCCTTACACGGACACGCTCACATCACCTGCAACCTCCATGGCAACTGGACCAGAGAGGCTCCCCGATGCGAAGGTATGTGAAGGATTTCGGGAAAACAAATATCAGCGGTCGTTTGAGTGGTGCTCGAGATGCAAATCGGTTATTTTTCCGATATGTGACAGTGTTTTTTTTTCTTTTCTTCAGCCGCTCCTTTTCTTGAGGCTCTGTTGACGCCGACTAACATGGGTCTGGCAGCAGGGGGCGCTGTCTCGTTGTCCGGCCTCTCTCTCGCGATGTGGCTGCTGAAACGACTCAGACAGAAAGGTAAACTGAATTCTACACAGTCAACTTGTATCAAAGACAGAAGATATTTGTTTTCCATAAAAACATTGTGTGACCACAGTCATCAGTCTGTCTTTTTGTTTCATTTCCTCAAGGTAACAAGTTCGAACTGAACAGGTGAGTTCAATACATTCTCTATAAATTCATTTCATCTGATGTAAAGCATTTAATTCCATGGATTTTTCAAATCTGTTCCCATTGGGGTTAAGCGTGACTCTTACACTTTTTTTTATCTGTCTTGTCTTGTCAGTTTCTCAGACGTAGAAGATCCACCGCAAGTCTACAAGAACAGCATTGACAGCCTCATTTAGAGAACAGCATTAAGACGTCCAGTAGGGCAGAGGTCAGAGGTCAGGATGAAGAGGAGGTCAAAAACAGCCGGATCTGTTATGGAAAATGACCTTCTGGGTGTTTCACAGTTCTTCAGGTTTAAGTTATTACTTTGTTACCCGATGATCTAATGCATTGATTGTTACTGCTGGATGTATTAAAGTAGTCTTTACTATACTGACTGTGAATAATGCCCAAATGAGAAAAACCCTTTCACCTTTAAAGCGAAACGCTTTATTTGTAGATTATCTGTGCTGCCTGTTGTCAAAGTTTTTCACAAAAGCATGATTTCCTCCCAAAGGGAGTTTTTGAACTGAACACATTGTTCTCCATCCTCTTTAGTTAAGAAGTTGTTTTATACAATTTCTAAAGTTGTTTATTATATTGTCATGTTTTCAAATCTGTGAAAAGCTATAGATTTCAGTATTTAAGTCATATTTATTTCAAAGCATACATGTTTCTATGTTTCAAGTGCTACTATTAAAACTGACATGTTTTCATATGAATAAAGTTTTTTAACTCAAATATCTTAGCCTCTCATTGCATCCTTATGTAAAACTCTACATTACGTCAACTAATTAGTTCAAATATGCCCAAAACACAAACGATCAAATCAATAATGTTACTCAAAACACAGTTTCAGAGGATGTGTTTTTGCAAGGGGTGGCCCATTTCCACAGAAGCTGGGTCCAGGAGGACACAGAGGCACGCTAGGACACAGAGGCACGCGATGGCACGCCATCCTGTCAACACGGCCTTTTGTCATGCTTTCTGAGGACGTCGGCCTGTTTTAATGACACAGGTCTTTTCCAGGGGTCCTGTCTCGGTCGTTTCCACATCCTGAACCCTGTCCTTTCTGTGTGTGTGTGTGTGGGTGAGACAATACAAAGTGACACACAGACCCCACCCCACACACACACGCACACACACACACACACACACACACCCACACACACTGGTCTCAGACGTCAGAGCTTCTTCTTGTGCTCAACAGCACCTTAATTCCAGAATGTGAGTGGCATGACGAGAGATTTAAGTGTGCTGTAAATTGTGAATTGAATTTGAATGAATCAAGCTAAAAAAGATCTACTGCATTGTACCTAAAACGGCTTCAATTTCCCAGAATAACAGTTGTTACCACAAACAATTACACATTAAATCAGTGTATCCACACCAGTTCCCATCACGGGAAAGTAAACTCGGTGGCATCCAGGTATTCTATGTTAATCATGGGACCAAATGCCCAAAGGACTCTATGTGGTGCATTGACTGCTGATAAGAATCATCGGAGGTATGACAAACAGTTGTAGAACAGGAGTCTGGAACCATTCTCTGGCTAGTTATCTTCACAGCACATATTGCACTTGCCTCATCCTGAGCCTGGTTCCACACAGCAATGCAGCGCATTCTCTGGGCTGTACGAGAAATCAAGGTAATGTGCGAGCTGCGACATTTATATCGAAGTATTTGATGTGATTATGAAAGTACAGACTATGATTTCCTTTGTTACTGTTCAACAGATACGGGGAAACCACGGCCCCGTCTTGAATCTGCCGGGGACAGTCAGGTTGATGTTGACAGTCCTAGTCTTGGGTATGTACTGTTCTTCGTTGTGTGAAAACACAGATGCATTAGTCATTCAGTCGATCGTGAAATTAGACAATCGTTCCTCAAACAAATATCACAAACACATTCCTAGGTGGATATTTGTCGGCTGGTGTGATGGGTTGGACACTCCATTACGACAACGCAAACGTGAACTGGACGCAGGCGAGGGATTGGTGTCAGGCCCACTACACCGACCTGGTGTCCATTCAGAACCAGAAGGAGAACGATTACGTGTCGAAACACCTGCCCGTCAGAACCGGAGCTCCGTATTACTGGATCGGCCTCACTAGAACAGCTGAGAACAGCTGGGTCTGGATAGGTACCAATGGAACCTGGGCGGGGAACAACTCCTGGGCATCCAATGAACCAAACAATAACCTTAAAGACGAATCGTGCGTTGAGATGTACGTAACCAATGATGCACGCAGTGGGAAGTGGAACGACGAAACATGCTCTCTGGCTAAATTTCCAGCTTGCTTTAAAGGTGACACGAAATGTTGTATGTTTTAAAATGTTCTTGTGAAGTTAACAGATTTGTATTTATATCCCAAACTATGTTTTATAAAAAACAAAATATTCGGTTACAGCTCAATGCAACCAAACATCATGCAACAAACGAGGGAGATGCCTTGAAGCTATCAACAATATAACCTGTCTGTGCGAGCCGGGATTTGAGGACCACAGGTGCCAAACAGGTAAGGAAAAGTATGCTGGGAAATCTTCCAAAATCAAAACTCATACACAGAAATAACAATCCCTTTGAGCTTAACTCCAACTCGGAGTTGCAGAAACTAAGGAGTTATATTCCTTAGAATTCTACCAGAATTAGAATTCGAATGCAGAAGGCTGCTCACTGTGAAACATGTGACTCATTTAGAATTATGTTTTGCAGCCGTGACCTGTGAGCAGCCAACCAGACTGCGGAACGGCAGGATAGAATGCCGGGGTCCCTATGGAAACACTTCCTTCAACGCCTCCTGTAGCTTCCTCTGTTTGGAGGGTTATGCGTTGTCGGGGGCGACGGCGAACATCAGGTGTAACTCTTCTGGGTCGTGGGACGCCGAGGAGCCTGTCTGCGAACGCCTCGGTCAGAATCAGAATCAAAATCAGAATGGGATTTATTCGCCATGAAAGTTTGCACAGACAAGGAATTTGCTTTGGCAGGAAGGTGCATACAATAAACATATAGGGACCTAAAATTTAAATATGTGGACTATCTATACTAAGGGTACACAAACTAGCAGTACTAAGTGGGATTAGAATGTGTGGGTCTCTGAACCGTTCCAACCTTTCGTTCTAGTGTGTTTCCTGTGTATGAGACGACCAAAACATTTTTTTCTGCAGGATATCCTATGTTTAGATACTACTCACACATACTGTAGTTGGAAAGTTGGACACACTGGGTAAATATTGAGCTATAGATGACAAAGAGGGGGACTTTTTCCTTTTAGCTTGCAGGTCCACTCTTACACAAACTCTTGCTCACATCTCATTTCCCCCCTCAACCCAGCCTGATGGGGGTCACCATAACTCCTTCATCTGCTTCCTAAGGGAGTACCCCCCTGCACGAACCCGAGCCTGCCATCTCTGGCAGGGAGGTGCAGTGTTTTGACAAGCCACCTCAGGTGGGGGTCTCAGCGCCCAGCTGACAGCCCGTGTGTCTTCCTCCTCCAGCCGTGCCATGTGACCCTCCGTCCCAGCCGGAGAACGGGTTCCTGTGCTGCCCGGGGGGGAACCGCACCGTGGGTTCTGCTTGCCGCTTCGGCTGCTCGGAGGGCTTCCTGCTTCTGGGGTCGTCGGAGGTCACCTGCGACAGCGCGGGAGCCTGGAGCGGCCCGAGGCCGTTTTGTGCCAGTAATGAAGTCCTCATTATCATGAACCTCATTCCAGAACGACATGATTATGTTGCATGTTACATCATCAGTGGACATGATAAACAAAACTGTGTTGATGGTTTTATGCTGTACAGTCTTGGTTTTGGGTCTGTTTTTACATTTACATTTAGTCATTTAGCAGACGCTCTTATCCAGAGTGACTTACAGTAAGTACAGGGACATTCTCCCCCGAGGCAAGTAGGGTGAAGTGCCTTGCCCAAGGACACGTCATCTTTTTTGGCACGGCCGGGAATCGAACTGGCAATCTTCTGATTACTAGCCTGCTTCCCTAACCGCTCAGCCACCTGACTCCCTGTTTTTGCTTGTCTGCAGGTTACGAGTATGTTTTGATAGCTCTGGCTGGTGGAGTGGTCGTTTCAACCTTCTGTTGCATCTGTTTCTGTTTCACTCGTCACAGGAAAAGTAGGCCTAATCTCCTTTCATAACATTTCGGCATCATTTTAGAAAATAAGTTTCTCAGTTTATTTATGTTTTGCATCCTGCGAGTAGGCGTAATCAAAGTGTATGAGTTTGATGTTTCTGTCAGTAAATTTGCACGGAAGTATGAAATAATTAATTTTTCTTTCTGTGCTGTTTTCTATCAGGGAAGAAACCCAACCAACCAAAGTAAGAATCACAAAAAAAAACAAACACATGGTGGATTGTTTCGGTATGATTCAGTCTGACATGCCTGTTTCCGTCTAGAACACTCGAGGAGGGGCCAACACCATCCTGTCAAACAGGAGAAGAAGAGAGCCGTACTGAAACATCAATCATGTTTCAATAATAATCTACTTTTAAACATCCATTACTTTAAATTTGTTCAATCTATATATACTTTTACAAAAAAAAAATAGTTAGTGCTTGTTAAGGATGATCGACTGTATGTATGGTAAAGATTTAATAAAAGATACTGAATTCTACTCGTTGATTGGTGTGTGTGTCTGTTTGTGTTTGTGTGTGTGTGTCTGTTTGTGTTTGTGTGTGTGTCTGTTTGTGTTTGTGTGTGTGTGTGTGCCGGCATTCATGGACGTGTGGAGGAAGTCTGATAATACCCCAAAAATACTGGCGAATAATTTTACTTTATCACACCAAATTGTTCCCAGCATTAGTACTTACGCAAATTATTTCAGTGACACTGCACATTTCAACACTAAGTGTTGACTCATCTGGGCGGAGAGCTATAAAAAAAGATCTGTCCATTTCATCTATTCACTCAATGACAATATGGAGGTAAGACTGTTTTAACATTAGGTGTTGCATTTCTAAGGGTCATGTGTGTGTCGACGTATATGTAGACGTATACATTCTTTAATCTAAGTTGTTTCATTACACGCTCAAATTCCAGATTCCTCAGGCTTCAATCCATTTCAGACAAAGCCGATACTGCAGGCTGCTAGCTGTGATCCTGATAGCATTCAACCATGGTAAGATGTCAAACAGTCCCTCAAAAGTTTACGACATCTAGACCTAACTATTCAACGTCAGTCTGCGAATCGGCTAATTCAGCTAAGTCAGTCACATGTCCTCTCACTGACTCCAGATTCCGGCGGCAGGGGAGGAGTGGAGGCGTGGATGTACAACTACACCACCGTCCCCATGCGGAACTGGGACTCGGCCCGACTGTGGTGCCGGGAGTACTTCACCGACATGCTGGCCATCCAGAACCAGGAGGAAATATCTTTCCTCAACCAGCTCCTCCCGTTCAACCCTCAGTATTACTGGATGGGGATCAGGAAGGTGGAGGGGGTTTGGACCTGGGTGGGGACCGGCGCCAGGCTGACCCCCGAGGCGGAGAACTGGGCCGACGGGGAGCCCAATAACGTGGGCGTGGGGCAGGACTGCGTGGAGATCTACATCAAGAGAGGGAAGGACACGGCCAAGTGGAACGATGAGAACTGCAGGAAACAGAAGGGAACGGTCTGCTACACAGGTGTGTGTGTGTGGGTGTGTGGCTGTGTGTGTGTGTGCTTCAATGCACCCACAAAAACAACGTTTTTATCCAGAGTATCAGTGCTTTTGCGTGAGTGTCTCATCTGTGTTGTTGGTAAACTCTTGTAGTGTTTGGTTGGTGTGTTTGTGCATGACTCCTGTGTGTGTGTGTAGCTTCCTGTTCCGCTCAGTCCTGCAGTGTCCATGGGGTGTGTGTGGAGACCATAGGAAACTACACCTGCCTCTGCCCCCCTGGCTTCCTGGGCCCCAGGTGTGAAGGTGAGCTCTCCCATCTTCCCAACCCCAAACTGTAGCACTGGCACATAACATCTCCTATCCACACAGGGCCACAGATTGTGCCCGTGCATGTGCACCATTTGTCATCGGCTCAAACAGAAAGTTTTTGGTGTTTCCTCTCTCTCTCTCTCTCTCTCTCTCTCTCTCTCTCTCTCTCTCTCTCTCTCTCTCTCTCTCTCTCTCTCTCTCTCTCTCTCTCTCTCTCTCTCTCTCTCCCCCTCCCCCTCTCCCTCTCCCTCTCCCTCTCCCTCTCCCTCTCCCTCTCCCTCTCCCTCCCTCCCTCCCTCCCTCCCCCCTCTCTCTCTCTCTCTCTCTCTCTCTCTCTCTCTCTCTCCCTCTCTCTCTCTCTCTCCCTCCCTCTCTCTCCTCTCTCTCTCTCTCTCTCTCTCTCTCTCTCTAGCAGCCGTTCAATGCGAGCCTGTGGAGGATCCAGGGCAGGGGTCTGTTGTGTGTGACCACGCCTATGGAACCTTCCGGTTCAACTCGACCTGTCAGTTCAGCTGCTCCAGGGGATACCAGCTAGTGGGAGAACCAACCCTGACCTGCCAAGCCTCTGGAAACTGGGACAACCCTGCCCCTAAATGCCAAGGTATAAAAGTACCAACGTTTTCCCCATTTAATATGAGTCTGTGCATCATATCAGGTGAGAAACGCAATGGTTCCAAGTATGATGTAATCCAATGATACTTCCCTTTTAGTTCAGGAGTGTCTGACCTTAAACAGCGCCCCCAGTGGCGGAAGTATGAACTGCAGCGACCCTATAGCCCTGAACAGCTTCAACTCGACATGCGAGTTCAGGTGTGATGAGGGCTTTGAGCTTAAAGGGCCTGAGAAGATTCAATGTGACCACACAGGCCTGTGGACTGGCAATGTGCCCAACTGTACAGGTAACATCACCTGTCAGCTGTATGCAAGTTAGCATGTATTCATCTTAACCGATTATGTTCCATGACACTTGTAAACTGAAGCAGTTACTACAGCTGTTACTAACTGTGGCTATCTACGATGACTGTGCCCTGTCCACTCCCTCCCCAGTGGTGAGGTGTCCCCCCCTCTCCTCTCCCCCCCTGGGCAACATGAGCTGTGCCCACCCCCTGGCCTCCTTCTGCTTCACCTCCACCTGCAGCTTCAGGTGTGAGGAGGGCTACTCTCTGACAGGAGACCACACCCTCACCTGTCTGCCTGCCGGGCAATGGACCAATCACACTCCTGCGTGTGAAGGTGAGTTCGATGGAAACAAACATTTCTGTCGGCTCATGCTTGTTCTTCAGAACATTAAGTTTAGCAATTAAATAATTTTTTTACACAACAGAGTTCAGTGTAATTTACCTCATGGCTAGTGGGATGAATTACTGAAAATATGTGTCCAAACCCTGATTGTGAAATAGGCATGTTGTTATAATCATTTCACTATTCTCTACAACTGTCACTTTCCCCAAACTTCCTCTTCTGTGACAGTACACAATGTTCTAAACTCTATCTGAACCTAGTTGCCATGGCGAGCCACACACTGCTTGGATGTATGGCACGAGACAAAGTCTATGGTCGTGATTGTAACTTTAGGTCACACTGTTTTGGAATGGGACAACATTGTAAAACTCTCTGCTCTAAGTGTACAGAGTTTTGTACACATTTTGCTTTGACTAAAGAATAGGTCACGTTGATTGTTTGCAATGGGCTTGACATCATTTAATGTATATGAAGCATGTTGTTGATGCTACAGTAGTGAAAATAACTCGCACTGCTAACTGTTCACTTATATTTCTGAGGTGGTAGCATAGCCCTTAGCGATGGATGTTGTCAGTTCCATGTGCCTCCATTACAGGTTGTGTCAAATGCTTGTCCCCTGTCCACTCCCTCCCCAGTGGTGAGGTGTCCCCCCCTCTCCTCTCCCCCCCTGGGCAACATGAGCTGTGCCCACCCCCTGGCCTCCTTCTCCTTCACCTCCACCTGCAGCTTCAGGTGTGAAGAGGGCTACTCTCTGACAGGAGACCACACCCTCACCTGTCTGCCTGCCGGGCAATGGACCAATCACACTCCTGCATGTGAAGGTGAGTTCGATGGAAACAAACTTTTCAGGTGGTGGGTTAATGTTTGTCATAACAGTACCACTGTTAAAACAGATTACAATGCAAGAAAAGGCATTGTTTTTGTGTGTTCAAATGTCTAAATTGTTGTTTTTTTGGGCAGTGGTGCAGTGCGACACCCTAATAGTTCCCCACCGTGCCTCCATGAATTGTTTGGACCCTGTGAAACCGTTCAGTTATGGTTCCGCTTGTCGTTTCACGTGCGAGGAGGGTTTTCTTCTGAGTGGATCAAACACCACACACTGCTCGTCACAGGGCAACTGGAGCCAGACACTTCCTGTTTGTCAGGGTGAGACCAGTAGTCCTGGTACGACTAGAAAAAGTACAAATTCGGAGAGTAATTTTGGACAACAACGTCTGATATGGAAGCAAATCAGTGATATAATGTTTTGAATTTTTTAATTGAAATATAAACACCAGTGAATTTGAAAAAAAATCTGATCCAAAGATTCAAGGTTCGGAAATTCAGGTTGCTCAAATTTGAACAGTTTTTTCAGCTAGAATAGTTTTTTAAACATTGAAATAAATTTAGATTTCAATTTTAAAGAGGTGAATTCAAAACCAACACATTCAGTGGTGTTTACATTTCAATAAGTATTCAATGCCTTTTAAAATTCAAAACATGATCATGTAACAGCTTTGCTTCCATAGTCTGAGCTCAGCCTTGTGAGTCAGAGCCTGTTCTCTCTGCTCCCCTACAGTTCGGCCGTGCGACACCTTAACCGTTCCCCCTCATGGATCTTCTTCCTGCTCTCACCCCCACGGTCCCTTCAGCTTTGGTTCCCACTGTGTGTTCTCCTGTGAGGAGGGCTTCCAGTTAAATGGCACAGCCCAAACAGAGTGCTCCTCCCTGGGCATGTGGACCAGTGAAGTTCCCCTCTGTCAAGGTAAACGATCTTCGCATCCCAGCAAATGTCACACATCCCTACTTGTTGGGAAAATGCAAACACATACATGTTTGTGTGCGACAACAGTAGTGGTCAGTATGATCAGGATCGATCAGTTTACTAGTTTATGTACCAGTCCATTGACAAAAAAACACTCTTTAGAAGTCTGGAGGTTTCCTTACAATCTTCCCCTCCCAGACAGGATTTGTTCTTTCATCTTAGTTTTGAAGTAAAAAAACCCAACTAAAAACGGACCTCTTTCTCATGACCTAATTTTCCTGCTCCATATCAACACCCACAGCTCGCCCCTGCCCCCTGCTGGCGACACCGCCACATCACGGCTGGATGAACTGCAGCAATCCCTACTCCAGCTTTAGTTACAGATCCCGCTGCCAGTTTGGCTGCGATGAGGGCTTCCTGCTACAAGGAGCTCCCTCGATTAACTGCAACACCTCAGGACTCTGGAGTGAAAAGGTGCCTCTGTGCCAAGGTGAGGCACCTCATTACACTTTTTCAACAAACTTATCGCAGGTCTAAGAACCCACAGGGACACTAGGACCTGCAGGACGCCGACCGTGTTTGTCGTACAGCTCAAAAGATCACATTCGGTGAGTAAGGATGTTTACTTACTTGCTCCCCATACAGTGGTGCAGTGTGAGGCCCTGTCGACCCTTCCCCCACCCCTGTACGGGAACTGCTCACACCCCCTGGGGAACTTCAGTTTTGGGTCCGAGTGTCTCCTGTCCTGTGGAGAGGGCCACTTCCTGAACAGCACAGCCGCGCTGTCATGTACCTCCAACGGGCACTGGAGCCACCCTGTGCCCACGTGCAGCGGTATGTCTCTGTTACATCAAGTATTGCTGAAATGACACGTGGTACAGTAGTAAGTAACAACTAGTAATGAGAATGTATTCACTTCAGACACTTCTATCAAAGGTTATGTACACAGGGAAATTTAACCAGGGACCTCTTGATCTTAAAGGCAAATGCTCTGCAGCTGAGCTACGCACCCCTAACTGGTCCTTGTTCACATCTTGTTTACGTCCCACACTTGTTTACATGACGACAGTGTAGCCCCCGATCTAGTCTGAATGGGGCACCAGGGGCGCACCAGGGGCGTAGCCAGAATAATCTCTAGAAAAATATTGATAGGCATCTTTTCTTTTTCTTTTTTTTACTTTGCGATGTGCACCCGGTACATCATTTTTCGGAGATATTTTCGTTTCTGGGTAGGCCTTAGAACAAATTGGGTAGGCCTGTGCCTACCCAGGCCTACCCGTGGCTACGCCTCTGGTCTGCATGTGTCCTGTGCGACACGACTGCATGGTGATGGTGGTCCTTGCTGTGCGTTGCAGCGGAGGAAGCTCCCCGAATGATGCTGCTGTTGTACGTGGCAACAGGAGCAGGAGGAGCGATCGTTGGGATCCTCCTGCTCGTGGGAGCGGCTCTGCTGGTCAAACGCCTGACAGGGAAGACCGGTGAGGCCTCTGGACCAGTGGTTCCCAACCCTGGTCCTCAGGGCACCCCTGTCCTGTAGGTTTTAGATGTTTCCTTGCTCCAACACACCTGATTCGAATGAATGGTCATAAGCAGGCTTCTGCAGAGCTGGATAACGAGCCGTTCATTTGAATCAGGTGTGTTGGAGCAGGGAAACATCTAAAACATACAGGACAGGGGTGCCCTGAGGACCAGGGTTGGGAACCACTGCTCTGGACCAACACTAACACCACAACAACAGAACAGTTTACTATACAACTGAAACATATATATACATATGTATATACCATATATGTGTTCTCACATATAATATGTATATATATACATATTCATTGATTTTTATCATTGTATAATGTGTGACAGTTTCACCATCTTTCGTGTCCTGACTTGCGACTTGTGCCGTGCAGGTCAGCTCAACATGGACAGCTCTGCCTTTGAAGAGAGAGAAAACCCGGCCTTTCAACCAGACGAGTGAAGCATCACTGCTACGACAGAAGGAATGGGACTCTTCAGTTTGGTCAAACTGTTTTGGTTGGGGAACATATTTACGTACGATGCCATATGTGTGATGTGTGGGATGCCATGTGTGGGAATCAGGTGGCTGAGCGGTTAGGGAATCGAGCTATTAATCAGAAGGTTGCCGGTTCAATTCCGGCTGTGGAAAATGACGTTGTGTCCTTGGGCAAGGCACTTCACCCTACTTGCCTCGGGGGAATGTCCCTGTACTTACTGTAAGTCGCTCTGGATAATAGCGTCTGCTAAATGACTAAATGTAAATGTGTTAAGAATACTGTAAAGCGCTGTAAGTGTCTTTTACATCGTGATGGTAGAATCTTGTCTTGAACAAAACTCAGGTAGGACTTGCAATAGAAGTTGCTCGCTTTTTAACTTTTCTCTCAGGGCCCATGCACGATTCGAAAATAAACGTGACACATTTTTAAATCATTCTGAAATCGCAAGTGATGTAATGACAAACATAGAACTCTAGTGGACACGTGTACCAATGAAAACAGACACAGGAAGTGGTCACGTGTACCAATGAAAACAGACACAGGAAGTGGACACGTGTACCAATGAAAACAGACACAGGAAGTGGACACGTGTACCAATGAAAACAGACACAGGAAGTGGTCAGGTGGGTCCCCTCTCACCAGACATGGTGCCCACCTGGTATGCCCATCGAGTAGGTGGCCGTTCTCGCTGGCCGCCTCACCCCTCTGTCACCCCAGCGTGGGCGCATCTAGGAGCAGGGTCAATAGGTGACGACCCATATGGGCAGGGGACACTGCCAAGCCTCAACAAAGTGACAACTTGGCCTGTTCTGTGGCCTGACTGTGGCTGTGATGGACTGGGGAGGTGATCCATTATCTAAACCCTCATAGGTGCCAGAGCACAACACTGCAACACAGGGGCACC
The DNA here is from genome assembly GCF_038355195.1 of Osmerus mordax. NCBI lineage: Eukaryota > Metazoa > Chordata > Actinopteri > Osmeriformes > Osmeridae > Osmerus > Osmerus mordax. Next base: position 8,962,345 of record NC_090076.1, on the reverse strand, counting down.
TTTGTGTGGCAAAGGTGTCACCACGAGTCATCTAAATCATCTCAATTCAGTTTGTGACTTAGGAAACGTGACAACCAGTTTTCCATCCTTAAATATTCCGGAAGGATGTTACTGTCATGCACTCTTTGACTAGGGGACATGAGCTGGGAAAGGTCTTCATCTGCCGAAAGTCATCAGATTCGTTGTTCACAAATAATACTAAGCAGACCCAGTAAGGTGTGTGTCGCTGTTGTATTATGTCACGTTTGACTAATGCCACATTCAAGAGTGCTTTGCATTTAGACACAAACTCATCTGCTCGAGCTTCCAGATTCTTCTACAAAGTGAGCGCATCTGTCTGCTAACTAAAACAGCGTGACGCCAATTATAACGGTTAAAAGACAGAGGGTTTGTGGCCTGGGGGTTGGCACAAGGAGTGCAATAAATTACCGAACTGTTGACGGGAAACTGTTTGGCTACCGTCAGAATAATAATGAGGTTATTGCTGCCCGCTGTGACCGTATGATCACGGTTTGATTATTTTTTCTCCTCTCACCGGACACTGCTGGCAACTGCCTGTACATCTGCCAAGAATGCACCGGACACACACACAAACACACACACACACACATTAATAACTAGACACTCGAAGTTACACATCCACGATACTGTTCTTCTTGGAAATCACATGGTTTCAAAGGACAGGTGTGGTTTGTGTGTGAGGACGTTTTTTGAGGTCCTTCCACACACACACACACACACACACAGACACACACACACACACTCCACCTATCTTACTTCAACACTCCTTGGCTGCTTGGCAGTAACATTCCTTGGTGACAGACAGTTAGATTGTTCCTGACCATTGACTTGCGCTCCGTGCTCTGTGAGCTCTGATTTCATAGTAGGAAACGTGAGCCGGGTCCTGGCGGGTTCACGGCTAGGGCAAGGAGGCACTGCGCACACAGGGGGCTTCCTATCTGTGTGTCACACAGCGCAGTCTACCCTGACACAGCTTTCAGCCCCTCTGTTGTCTGGAGCCCCCTCCCCACCGGCCGTGACCTCCCTCCCCAGGATGGGTGCATTCCAGCTGGGCACGGCGCCTGGGTGGTCTCCCCCCGTTTGGGCCCGGAGGACGGAAGGTAGAAAAATGCAGCGTGGGGGTTTTTTTGGGAGCGAGGAGGGGAGCACAATGTGAGCGTTGAGGACGGGCAGTATGGATGTGATCCTTACCTGCCGGTGACCCTCCGTGCTGTCATACCCCAGCCCTCCAGCCCTCCAGGAACCATCCCTCGCTTGTCTCCTGCGTGACAGGCAGACAGAGGGCCATGTCTGGGTGACCTGTCACCCAGATCGGACCGATAAGCCCCGTGGACGGGCCGACCCAGCAGTCACCCTCAGTATTAATTACCCTCTCTGCACTCCTGTCAGATCCAACCCTTGGATCAATCCTGAAGTCTTCACAAGACACAATTCAGACAACTGCGTATGTTACATACACTGTTTATTCGATGTTGATTCCTTCTGGCCACAAACAAGCCCACAAACAAATAAATACAAACACACACCAGAAGTTATGTACAGCATTAGATATATTACATTCTCATCTGTTCTCACAGGTAGAAAAACCACACAGTCCAGTGGTTTAGCTTTCATGTCCCACTTTTTATGACAAAAATCATATTTCACGGTTTTTCAGATATAAAAAAAGCGGTCCCACCCACATCTGAAAACAAACGTCCCTGGAAAAGTCCCACTTTCATGCAAAACCCAAATTCACACTGGGAGGATTCCCTGGATGATGAGGCCTTGATTTCTGAATCACTGGAGGTGACACCCAGGTAGAGGGGGGGGTGAGAGGCATGATGTGCCCAGGGAGGTGATGACCTGGGTGGGGTACGCCCCGGCGCTCAGGAGGTGACACCCAGGTAGAGGGGGGGGTGAGAGGCATGATGTGCCCAGGGAGGTGATGACCTGGGTGGGGTACGCCCCGGCGCTCAGGAGGTGACACCCAGGTAGAGGGGGGGGTGAGAGGCATGATGTGCCCAGGGAGGTGATGACCTGGGTGGGGTACGCCCCGGCGCTCAGGAGGTGACACCCAGGTAGAGGGGGGGGTGAGAGGCATGATGTGCCCAGGGAGGTGATGACCTGGGTGGGGTACGCCCCGGCGCTCAGGAGGTGACACCCAGGTAGAGGGGCGGGTGAGAGGCATGATGTGCCCAGGGAGGTGATGACCTGGGTGGGGTACGCCCCGGCGCTCAGGAGGTGACACCCAGGTAGAGGGGGGGGTGAGAGGCATGATGTGCCCAGGGAGGTGATGACCTGGGTGGGGTACGCCCCGGCGCTCAGGAGGTGACACCCAGGTAGAGGGGCGGGTGAGAGGCATGATGTGCCCAGGGAGGTGATGACCTGGGTGGGGTACGCCCCGGCGCTCAGGAGGTGACACCCAGGTAGAGGGGGGGGTGAGAGGCATGATGTGCCCAGGGAGGTGATGACCTGGGTGGGGTACGCCCCGGCGCTCAGGAGGTGACACCCAGGTAGAGGGGGGGGTGAGAGGCATGATGTGCCCAGGGAGGTGATGACCTGGGTGGGGTACGCCCCGGCGCTCAGGAGGTGACACCCAGGTAGAGGGGGGGGTGAGAGGCATGATGTGCCCAGGGAGGTGATGACCTGGGTGGGGTACGCCCCGGCGCTCAGGAGGTGACACCCAGGTAGAGGGGGGGGGTGAGAGGCATGATGTGCCCAGGGAGGTGATGACCTGGGTGGGGTACGCCCCGGCGCTCAGGAGGTGACACCCAGGTAGAGGGGGGGGTGAGAGGCATGATGTGCCCAGGGAGGTGATGACCTGGGTGGGGTACGCCCCGGCGCTCAGGAGGTGACACCCAGGTAGAGGGGGGGGTGAGAGGCATGATGTGCCCAGGGAGGTGATGACCTGGGTGGGGTACGCCCCGGCGCTCAGGAGGTGACACCCAGGTAGAGGGGGGGGTGAGAGGCATGATGTGCCCAGGGAGGTGATGACCTGGGTGGGGTACGCCCCGGCGCTCAGGAGGTGAAGTAGGAGTCCTGCATGGAGCAGAGACGGTCGATGGGAGTGAGCAGGGAGGAGTCCCCCAAAGAGAGACAGGAGCCGTCTCCTAGGTGACAGAAAGGGGCCACGTCCATGTCGTCATACAGCCCTCTGAAGCCTGTGGAGAACAGGAAGTGACATCAGTCGAAAGAGATCAAGGACAGGAACCAGACTTTCTGATCTCTTACTTGGCATGAAAGCAGAGCATGCCTGGTGGTGTGGGACACCGTTACCACTAGGGGGCACCCAACAGGCTTTTTGCAGGATGAATATTTTCCATGACGCTCTATCACTAGTGATGTTGTGTGGGTAAGAAGACACGCAACACCTTTTCAACACTAAGGTAGGACTGGGAAGACCAGACAGTTATTTCTGCAGTGCCCATTAAAGCCCAATCACGACTGTCCGGCAGCTGTTTGGAATGCCTGTTTGGAATGTTTACATATTCGTCTGTTTAGTTTAAAAATAAGTGTTATGGTAATGGTGAACATAGTGTGCAGGTGAACATGGTGTGCAGGTGAACATGGCGTGCAGGTGAACATGGTGTGCAGGTGAACATGGCATGCAGGTGAACATGGCGTGCAGGTGAACATGGCGTGCAGGTGAACATGGCGTGCAGGTGAACATGGCGTGCAGGTGAGCATGGCGTGCAGGTGAGCATGGCGTGCAGGTGAACATGGCGTGCAGGTGAACATGGCGTGCAGGTGAACATGGCGTGCAGGTGCACCGCGACGGGTGTTTTACCGTAAGGGTGCATGTGGTCTCCGGGCATCTGAGGGGGGGTGAGGCCCTGCTTGAAGGGGTCCAGGTCATAGTCCTGCTGCTCCAGGGTTGTGCCGCCAACCTGCTGCTGCTGGAGGCCGTGGTACGAGCCCAGGGGGTCCAGGTCAGAGGTCAGACTGCCACAGGAGGGCGCTGGCGGAGACGGGAAGGAGAGGGGAGTGGGTGTGACGGACATCTGAAGGTTCCATTACGTTGTGACTGTGTGTGTGTGTGTGTGTCGCTACCTGTGTGAAGCGTTGCGTGGTTCTGATGCTCCGGTCTTGAGGATTGTTGCTGTTGCTGCTGCCTTCTGGCCAGCTTCTTCATCTACCACGAAATAACACGCATTTCATACATAACAGGTCTTATATATACATTGTGTGTGGATATGCAGTCAAATTACATCTCATTCAACAACCTCTGCCCTTCCTAGCCGGTCAGTCGTTCGGACCACACAGTCTTCATAAAAACATGTGCACTCAATTGAAACGCATTAATTGTAGGGAAAGACAGGGTTGTCATTGAGGCTGGGAGGAAAACCACACACACACACACACACACACACACACGGTTGCTTTGTAAGGAAATACAGCCCTAATCAGCGGGGCATCTACAGGTGAGATGTCATCGGTTTCCTCGGCAAAGAGATAACCTGACTGATTTCCAGTTTGGCAGAGCTACCTGCCGCCGAAAGAGTCCCTTTCTCAATGGGACGTATGGAAGTTTCGGGATGGAAGGTGGGAAATGAGGGGTGGGGGCTGGGGGGTACAGGGAGGGGGGCAAGGGGGGATTCACGTTACCTTGGCTCTCTGGTTTTGGAACCAGACTTGGACGACTCGCACACTCAGGCCAGTCTCTGCTGCCAAGGTCTCCCTTACCTTGGCGGAGGAGGGTAGAGGGAGAGAGGGAGGGAGGGTGAGATTAAAACAGAGAAGGAAAAAGTTAACTGAAGGTGACCCCCAGGGTCTGTGCTGAATGGACCGTCAACAAAGTCTTCAGCTCATTCTAGAAAAACAGTCCCTGAAAAGATTTGGGCGGTTTGGTGTTGTGAGTGTGGACACGTGAGTGTGTCCGAGCGCCCCCACCTTCCTGCAGGGCTTTGAGGAGACCTCGAAGGAGGCTTTAAAGGCTCGTCTCTGCTGGGTGGTGAGGATGGTGCGCGGCCGCTTGGGGCGTTTGTGCTCGGGGTCCTCCGCCCCGCTGCGTCTGCTGGACGACTTCACGCTCTCCTCCAACTCCTCCTCTTCATCGTCGCTTTTACCTGCCGCGAGAACAGCACAACGAAAGGCAGAAAATGAGGACGCGCCAAAACGCACACACACACACAAACACACCAACACACACCATCCCACACACACACACACATACACACCGTACCTGAGTCTGAAGAGACGGGGCTGGCCAGCCCTTGGTCAAGGTCTCTGGCACACAGTAGCTGTCCTTCCCTGAGGACGCAGCGGTCTCCGGTCTGCAGCCTGCAGGCGCACACGCTGCAGGTGAAGCAGCGCAGGTGGAAGACGGCGGCCCCCGCCCTCAGCACCAGCTCTGCCGGGGAGATGGCCTCGGCGCAGCCTCGACAACGCGCCGCAAACAGTCTGCAGAGCACACAGGGAGGAGAGGGAGAGAGAGAGTTAGTGAAAACAGCTCCTCTCTCTCCCTCTCTCTCTCTCTCTCTCTCTCTCTCTCTCTCTGTCCAGTCACCTGACAGTTCGCCGTCAAGCTCTCCTCCCTCAGCAGCCCTTCGCATGTTCCCTTGGAGGCCTCGAACCAAGACGCTAGCCGGGTTTAGCTGTCAGTCAGTCACCCCCCTCTCCCCCCCTCCCCCCCTCTCCCCCCTCCAACCTCCCCAGACACTCAGACACATACCCCTAGAGTCGCGAGTGTGCGTCTTAGCGCCTGGCAACCAGGGCCAGTGGGGGCTAAGCCTGAGAGCCTCTGGCTGCCGTGTCCGAGGCCCCCTCCCCGGGGGGGGGGGGGGCCTCGGCAACCAGAGATTGAGGGGCTCCGCGGGCCGTGGCTCCAGCCCTGTGGGGGGGGGGGGGGGGAGGTTCAGGGTTCCCGGTGGGAGAGGCTGGGCTGCTGTTCCCGGGAATTATCCCCGGAATTATCCCTAAGTCTGCTTAACCAGGGTGGGACAAAAGCACAGCCGACCCCCTCGCGGAGGGTCCATTGTGTCCCTCTTTGGCACGGCGGCTTCGTGGGTCTGTCAGGCAGGATGGTGCGTCATCGCTCTGGGTGTGAGGGGGTGGGGGGGGTTCCCGATTTGATTAGGTCACCAGCGGAGTCGCCATAGATACGTGAGCTGGTGACTGCTCTCTTTAGCACAATGCTTGACGACTCACGTCTCAATGTTCCTAAAGATTGACAGACAAGCGCTGAAAAAGTCGAATAGTAAAACACTTTTCCGGAGGTGAACAGACAGCAGTGTGTTAGTATCAGCAACGTTTCTTTTCCTGTGAAGAACGGGATTCATTTCGGAAAAAAGGTTTCCAAATGCAAGTTGCAAGCAGGTGCAAGTTGTATATTGGGTAGACAGACACAAACAAACATTGAAATTAAGTAGAAAAAAAACGCCATTATGAATAGGTGTGAACGACAACATCCAGAAGCTTGGCATTGCTGGGAGATATTAGTGTTGCCGTGGGGTCGCCAGGGAAACCGTAGAGCTCATTCTAAGAAGCTCTGAAGAGTCAGACTGGATGGCTGACCAATCCAGACTGTCTGGCCGGCAGCATCCATGCTAGGCCGATGATCTTTCACATGGACGCAGGGAAGTCCATGGAATGTGCATTCCTCTGATAAAAATGCGTGCATCACAGTAGAGAATGTCAAAGAAAGTGTATCATGTACAGGTTAACACAACAATGTTTCACGGCGTTCTTTTTGAGATTGTTCGTTTGTGACGCAGTACCAAGTTGCAGACTCGATATATTATATACAAAATGTATATAATATATATTTTTTACATTTTTTACAGTCTCCTTGCTGCACTGTTGGTCACACTATAGGCTGTTCCCTCACCATAACGCCGTGCTTGCTAACACCTCACATGTAGAAGTCTGTTATAATGCTATCAGTGCTCATGGTAACACTAGCGGAACAGTCTAGTCAGCACATGGTCCCGCAGGTGAGAGTTTACCATGGTGATTCACAGGCTTGTTACTGCCCAGGCTGAGACAGGGGCCTCTCCTATGCAGGGGGAGTCGAGGTGGTTAATATTTAAACGTTTCCATTGACATTATCGGCGCAGAGTTCCTGCCAGGAAGAGTGGAACACTCAGAGAAAGAATCGGTCACGGTGAATTTAAACAACAAGGTAGAATGAGCCAGCCATCTATCTGGAGAGAGGAGCTTTCTCATGCAGCAGCATTTAGGTCAGAGTGTTGTGAGTCCAATGCACAGATGCACGCACACACACACACACTCGTGAACACACACTCCCACAGGTATACGCACACACCCTCACACAGACACACACACAGTATACTCATGTACACACAGGTATATGCACGTACCCACACGCACGCACGCACGCAGGATCATGCAGGTACACACGCACGCACGCGTTGGCCAGATTGATGTGTTGTTCCTGGGCTGGCTTCTAAACCTGACCTTTGCTGCAGTCTGCTGCTGGACATGTAGATGGATCCTGTTTCTAGATCAGGTGAACCTGGCGAACACACACAAACACAGCCCGCGGATCAGATAAGGACCTGAGGGTCAAGTGGACCGCTGATCTGACCGCTGATCTGACCACCCCATCTGCTGTCCAATCTATCAACCAACTGGACCGTTCAGTCCGTCTCCTCTCCCGTGACGATCCAGCCAATCAGACTCTCGATCTGTCCGTCAGCCCTCACCGCGGACACAATGGGCTGATCCTGGAGGAGGGGGTACAGAGAACGCTGCTGACCCCGTTTCGGATCTCTCTCAACTCTGAGACCGTAGCAGGCCAAGATGTGTGTGTGTGGGATGGAGAGGGCGAGAGAGAGGGAGAGAGAGAGAGAGAGAGAGAGAGAGAGAGAGAGAGAGAGAGAGAGAGAGAGAGAGAGAGAGAGAGAGAGAGAGAAAGAGAGAGAGAGAGGAGAGAGAGAGAGAGAGAGAGAGAGAGAGAGAGAGAGAGAGAGAGAGAGAGAGAGAGAGAGAGGGAAGAAGGAATAGAAAGAGAGTGGGGGGAGATGACAGGACCCTAACCCAGAACCCTGGACTGTACAGCAGGGGAACGTGGAGAGGGGGTGAAGAGATGGGGCCTGGCACCAGGCCTCCTGCTAATTGGTCAGGTCAGATATCTCACGGTCGGGTGGGCGCCCTCCCATTGCTCATCTTGGGTGGGGGGGAGGCTGTGTGTGTGTGTGTGTGGGGGGGGGGTACACCTGAGCGCGAGACCATCCAGCCAGATGCCATGGCACAGAATGCTACATCTCGTGTTGCCACCGTCCCCCCAAAAAAGTTCACGCCAAACCCCACGACTCTCCTGGTGGGTTCCCCCTCTAACATATGGCCCCCTCTGTCCTCCGTCCTCCGTCTCCCCCTCCTCATCAGACCCCCAATCTTCTGAGAGCCGGCCAGCCAGGCATTCCCCCTCGTCAACCCCATAGATTTTGTCCGCTTTCGAACAAAAATGCTGGAGACGTTACGTATGAGTTTTTCTTGTTTGTTTTTTTGTGAAGGAGAAAACATGGTGATCGAAAACGTGGTTAGGGCTGTTCTGGTGTGTTTTCCCTTCGCTGTGTTAGCCGCTGAGATAGTGTACCTGGGCACCGAAGTCTAATGAACTGAGTGGGAAATGTTTTCCTACCGCCGAGTGCTCACGATGTTTTCAGTCTCGCTGTTTGCTTGGCAGGTGACCATGACCAAATTGTTCATATAATGTGAGCTTTGAGAACATTTTCTGCTTGGCTCTAAGGTGAGAGTATTTAGATAGAAGTGTGTGTGTGTGTGTGTGTGTGTGAGGGAATGGAGTGTGTGTGTGTGTGTGTGTGTGTGAGGGAATGGGGTGAGGTGTGTGTGTGGGGGGGGGGTTCTATCTGACGATGCCATATGCTGTGCCCAGCTTGCCATTGCCACACCAATGGATCTTGAAAATGTAACACATTTTGACAATGTGTCAGTTGAGCTCTACCCCAGATCGTGCTCTGTCTGTATGTGGAGGTGTGAGTGTGTGTGTGTGTGTGTTTGTGTGTTCTCACATTCCAGGGCCCACAACGCCCCTTCCTCCTGCAGTCACCTTGTTCTCCAAGGTGCATTGTGTTACAATCCCTGGACTCATACACACAATCCTATACACAGAGACACACACACTCACAAATAAAGACACACACCACACGTACACTGACAAACTAGAAAATCGAAGAACTATCCCAATTTAAAATGACCTAGACAAACTGAAAAAAGCTGAAAATGTATTTAGTGTTTAAGTGTAAGTGAAAAAAATCTAAAATCTCTTTATCTGAAATTAAAGAAACCTATGAATCAATCACATACACATTTTATCCTTCATATGTACACATACACACACACACACACACACACACACACACACACATACACACACACACACAGCTAGTCAAGGGCAACAGGGACACAAGCTCTCAGACTTAAGTGGTTTGATGCGAATCAAATATCTGCCAGTGCAGCCTCAAATATTCATGCTACTAAATGCAATTCTTGACATGGAAGCAGGAATTGTCTGCAAAATGTTTCCTGTTCAATGTTCTCATGCTCATTCAATAAATCATTACCTGTGATGTATTGTAAATGTAATGGCATTCTAAAGTGATCACGTTACAATAAAATGCATCTGAATAACTGGGTTCGTAATTAGCTAAATAACTGGGTTTGTTTATTTTCTCTTTTACAATTGGACATCAAGCAGGTCACTTTGTCCAATCATAGTTTTCTGGCTTGACTAAGATGACATAACTAACTGACATTAACTAAATGTAGGCTCATACCAAATCAGATTTTTCATCTTAATTTTATATTCATAAAGATATCAAATGATCAAGCTTCAGAATTTTCTTTATATTATGGCCTATGTCAAAACATTATAAAATAGGTATTTTTATATTTAGTATGTTTCAGACAAGGAAAACTTACATTTAGAGATTCCGAATTAAGAGGCCTATTTGAGCATTGTTTCTGTGTGTCAGCTAATTTTGAAGCTGCCGAAATGTATTCAACGCAACAACAAAAAAAACTATAAGACAGTTCAACCAGCACTTACTTCGCATAGTCCAGCTTGCAATAGAGTTTCTTGTCTCGCAAAAAGCAAGAATTCTTTAACGGGTCACCGCAAGCCACGCAGCGCACGCACCGCTCGTGCCACAGCCCGTCGTTCACTCTGAGCAGGTATTTATCACGAATGAGACGGTGGCATCCCGCGCACACTGTCCTTTCTGTCAAGCCTGCAAGAGAATGTAATGATGGATTTAGGATTGGCCACTGTAAAACGAAAACACTAATATTACAAATAGAATATCAAATCATGTAAATGTCAAATTAAGTGAGAAAGTTTCATTCAATGTATTTTTTTTTTATATTATAGGCCTAAGAATGTGTAGTCTACAATGGGTAACTTTGACAAAAGGCTAACACTTTAAGAGCATCTACTATCTACCTACACGTTTTTTTTAAATATAACATGTAAAAACACGAATTTGTTAAGTTTGTGAAATCTAACTGCTCACAAAAATATTAATAATTGCAAAAGTCATTAAACAAAATTCTCTGCTCACCAAGTAAAGACGTAGGGTGTTCCACCATGGTTTTATCTAAGCAAAATTCTAAAAGGGGAAACAATGTTTTCATCTTTGCAAATAATGAGAACAAAAATGTACAATGTACAAATAATAAACAACTAAAGTTTTACATGGTCGTAAAGATCAAATTAATTTAGATCCGACGCAAAAATGGTTAGGTTCATTCATTCATCAAGGAACAGTTTAAATTCAGACAGTTCAGTGTTGTCTACCTGTAAGCAATCTTGATTAACGAGAATCAAACAATAGCCAACCTACCATTCAATTTGTTGAGTTGTTATGTTCAGTTCTGTATGAATTTATTTCCGATATTTTTGATAATAGATGATCGGACAAACAACAAGAGCACAGAGTGGCCAGGAGAACCGGAGATAATAACTTTCTCTGCTTCAGGCGGTCGATTCCAGTTCCTCCTCCGTGTGTAGTAGTTATTGAATAGGCCTATTTATCTATCAATTAACCCATTAGTCAGTGAGAGGGAGAGAGGGAGAGAGAGAGAGAGAGAGAGATAGATAGATCTGTGCCTACGGATACCTGCGCATTAAGAAGGAACGTCTTCTTCAATCCCTGTTCCCCTCGCCATCTCTCATGCCTCCCACACCCCCCGTGTCCTATAAAATACGGTTGAAAGAGTTGTCAACTGGACGCATACAACTTTTACTCACCTTTACTGGAAGATTAAAAGCTTAAAGTGAGATGCCTTTGATAAAATTAAGCCTTCAAATTGTCCCTCACAATTTTTTTTTTAATGCAAGGCAAAACACTTAGTATGCCTATGCTCATCAAGTTTCAATAAATTGCGTCTTTTTGGTGTTTGCATAATAGGCTGAAAATGCAAGAGGCATGCCATAGACTTAATTTAATGATCTAGACTAAACCTATGACTCAAATATTGTGAATCTCAAGCTAGCGCTCTTGAATCCTTCCACCAGGAGTGCTCTCGCCATCTACTGGTAACTGGAGTAAAACTGCATGGTATTCATTTGCTGTGTGCAAAAGGAAGCCACAAACGATATATAAACACGTGCATTTTAAATAATTTTATTCTGGCAAAATTCTAAAATGCATTTTAGAAATGTAGGGATGGTTTCCGTTTTATACAATTAATCTTTGAATAAAATATTTTTTTCATATTGCATTGGCTTGCTTTTATGGACACCTGAAATTATCTATTTACAAAAAAACATCTGTTAATTCTATTAGAATTCATTTTAACAGTTTACTTCTTTTAAACCTACCCACCCCCCTCCCTTAGAAACAAACCGACCCCCCAAAAATACAAATTTTGACATTAATAATAATTTGTGCTTGGTACAAAATATGTGTTCGTTTTACAACTTGAATCAAGTTTCATCTTTATATCAATTACATTGTGGGGGTATATACAGGGACAGGGGGACTCGTGTCATGTGATCTGGTGTGGCGCTTCAAGCATCTCCATGAGGAAGGTATCTATGGGCGTGTCTCCGATCAGCTTGAAGAAGAACAGGTGCTCCAGACATTTGAGCCCTATGGAGCGTAGCGCAGGGAGGCGGAGCAGCAGTTTGGCAAACCTGGAGGAACACAACAACAATGACATATTTGAATACATCCTCCCTAATAATTGAAAAGAAAAAGAAAGTCAGGGCTGTAGGTGTTCTGGTGTGGAGTGTTGGGGTTAGGGTGTTCTGGGGTGGAGTGTTGGGGTTAGGGTGTTCTGGTGTGGAGTGTTGGGGCTAGGTGTTCTGTTGTGGAGTGTTGGGGTTAGGGTGTTCTGGTGTGGAGTGTTGGGGCTAGGTGTTCTGGTGTAGAGTGTTGGGGCTAGGTGTTCTGGTGTGGAGTGTTGGGGTTAGGGTGTTCTGGTGTGGAGTGTTGGGGCTAGGTGTTCTGGTGTGGAGTGCTGGGGCTAGGTGTTCTGGTGTGGAGTGTTGGGGTTAGGGTGTTCTGGTGTGGAGTGTTGGGGTTAGGGTGTTCTGGTGTAGAGTGTTGGGGCTAGGTGTTCTGGTGTGGAGTGTTGGGGCTAGGTGTTCTGGTGTGGAGTGTTGGGGCTAGGTGTTCTGGTGTGGAGTGTTGGGGCTAGGTGTTCTGGGCATGTCTTGCGTACCTGCCGGGCTGGTCGGGGTACTTCTGTTTGGTGTATGATTCTAGTGAGGCGTAGACCTTCTCCCTCAGTCCCCTCTACCTCTGTGGGGTTGGACAAGCCCTTGGCATCTGCAGCCACAACAGAGTCCCAGTCAGACACACCGAATCACCTCTCGGTCACACAAGCAACATCTCAGATGAACCAGCAACGTTTAAAGGCTCCGATGAGACCATAAGTACGGTCATAGATGCTTTATTGGAAATGACAAATCATTCGTCTGAGACAACTGTGAGAATGTTTATTTCCTCCGAAACCACCTCCTCAGACCAACAATCATAACTGACAGGCCACATGCCGCGTTGATTAAACATGAAGGGTCATGAGTTGACAGCCATTACGATCCGTCACAGAAACGTCCTCTCGAGTGAGCGGAGAGCGTTATTTCCCCCGCGCTTCACAGCAGAGCCACGAGGAGTGGTGTGTGTGCGTGTGTGTGTGTGTGCGTGTGTGCGAGCATTCTCACCAGGGTTAAACAGGACGATGGCCCGCAGACAGCCCAGCTCAGTCTTGTCCATCTGCATGTCCTTCATCTTGGATACCAGCTCCGTCAGAACCCTGTCGGAGACAGGGGAACGCCCCATGAGCAAAACGACGACGACAAAAAACGACCAATCGACAAGGAGCAGCAGAACGAGGACAGCGGGCGGTGTTCGGCGCGGCGCTCGGGACGCTCACCTGTCAAAGATGGAGCCGACGCCGGCGCTGTGGGCGCTGCTTCTGTGGACGTGGAGCCCCGTGGCCAATAAGATCCCGTCTTTCACGGTGACCGAGCGGTGGGAGAAGGAGGCGATGAGCAGCTCGTTCCAACCTGGAAACAAACAAAACGGAAAAAATTGACGATTCTTCTTGTCTAAGAGAGAGTGTTTTGTGTCTGTGTGGTGTTTTCTTATTCTCCCCGGCCCTCGGGCTATGAGGGTTTGGCGCTTCATTAGAGCCACTGTGCTACTTTCTCTCTCCTTGATTTAGGCCTCCGTGTGAAATATCTAACCAGCAGAGGTCAGCCTTGGGTTGGCTGTGAATGAGGCTGACTGGGCCCTGGCAAAGAACCATGTTTGTCTCGAGTTACATTCAGTGTAGGAACGAGGTGCCAATTCAGATTCTATGATGCACACACCAAGGTGACGGAAATAGACTGCGTGCGTTCGTTTGTGGGCCTGTGTGTTTCCTGCGTGTGTGTGTGTGTGAGTACCCAGAAGTGTGTAAAGGTAAATGTGTTGTACAGTGTGTGTGTGTGTTTGTGTGAGAGTGATAACCTAGCAGAAAGGCATGTGTTGTAGTGTGTGTGTGTTTGACTATCCAGGGTTGTAGAAAGGCATGTGTTGGCGTGTGTGTGTGTGTGCGTGCGGTGTCGTACCTGCTCGTAGTAGGATGACCTGGTCGTCCAGGGGCAGCTCTGAGAAGTGGGGGATCCTTTTGGCCCACTCCACCAGGGTGAACAGCTGCTTGTCTGCTGCCTGGCAGATGTTGGTCACCGGGTCGTTGGTCTGGAGGGTGGAGAGGACGGGGGGGGTTAACACACTCATCTCCAGGAACACACGGGTAACCACAGCTCAACCACGTTTCAATGTACTGCTACGGTATGATGTGTTTACTGTATGTGTGTGTAAGTGTCCAGTGAATCGAATCAACCACTGAACTAATCAACCAATCAACCGTTATATCAACCAATCATTCAACAAATCGTTTAACCAATCAGCTACAGGGTGGTTAAAAGTGCGGATTCCTCAGAGATAGATTAAGCGTATAGCCGTAACTGAAAGGTTACAGTCAAAGAAATCACTGTTGAGTGGTGTACTGTGTGGACCATAGTGGGTGTTGGGTGGTGTTCTGTCTTGACTGTAGCAGGTGTTGGGTGGTGTACTGTGTGGACCATAGCGGGTTTTGGGTGGTGTTCTGTCTGAAGCGTCCGTACAGAGTTACCGGGGCTCCCCTCCGCGTACGACTCCATCTTGGGCTCCACGGCCAGCTCCGCGTCCAGGATCTTGTCCACGGGCATGTCCTCGTTGAAGCTGCTGGTGGACTCCACCTCGTTCTCCCCGCGCTCCTTCCCCCGCTGCCTCTCCTCCTGCACCGCTGCACAGGGGGGTCAAAGGGCAAAGGTTACGCTTCCTGTGGGTTACCCGCGATGCCACGCCAAAAAAAGTTGTTGAGACGAAAACGTTAAAAGTCTCGCAACTATCGACGCCATACGCAAACAGGATGAGTGGCGAGTGCCACAAAGCGCGCTGACACGCCGAGCGTAGACACTGCACACCCTTTCCCCCCCTCCCCCCTCCCCAGGCTCATGCACACACTTACACACACCTTCTCTCTTCATGCCCATGGCTAGGCACTTCTGATAACGACAGTACTGGCAGCGGTTCCTCTGTCGTTTGTCAATCAGGCACTCCTTGCTGTCTCGACACGTGTACGTGAGGTCCTTCCGGATGGTTCTTTTGAAGAAGCCTTTGCAGCCTTCGCAGCTGTACACGCCATAGTGCTTCCCTGTGTTAAAGAGTCGAAAGGTTGTGTTTACCATCTGGTATCAATTGTGGTTCACGATTGTTATTTGGCTGTGGTTCACTGTGGTTGAATACATGTTCACTCTCATTTTTTCTTTCTTTCTTTCTTTCTTTCTTTCTTTCTTTCCCTCCCTCCCTCCCTCCCTCCCTCCCTCCCTCCCTCTCTCCCTCTCCCTCTCCCTCTCCGTCGTTCTCCATCCCTCACTCATTCTGTCTTCATGTCGCTCTCTCTCCCTCACCCCTCTCTCTCTCTCTTTCTCTATCTCCCCATCTCCTTCTTCCCCTCTCTCTCTCTCTCTCTCGTTCTCCAGCGGGGTTCCAGGCGGTCTGCTGAATGTGGTGGTGGCGGGGCGTGGTGGCTGGGACGTGCTTACCTGAGGAGCGGTCTCCACAGATGGCGCAGATGTGTTTGGACATGCCTCCCGGGCTGGTGCACTGGTAGTTGATGTTCCCCATGGACTGCAGGCCCGGGGGGGGCTTGATGTCTTCTGAACTGCTGACACTGTTCATGGAGTTCATCTGGAGACCAACACACAGGGGGGGGGGGGAGGAGGGAGAGGGAGGGAGGGAGGGAGAGTAGAGAGGAGGGAGAGGAGAGGAGAAGAGAAGAGAGGGAGGGAGAGTAGAGAGGAGGGAGAGGAGAGGAGAAGAGAAGAGAGGGAGGGAGAGTAGAGAGGAGGGAGAGGAGAGGAGAAGAGAAGAGAAGAGAGGGAGGGAGAGTAGAGAGGAGGGAGAGGAGAGGAGAAGAGAAGAGAGGGAGGGAGAGTAGAGAGGAGGGAGAGGAGGGGGGAGAGGGGGGAGAGGAGAAGAGAGGGAGGGAGAGTAGAGAGGAGGGAGAGGAGGAGGGAGAGGAGGGAGAGGAGAAGAGAGGGAGGAAGAGAGAGGGGGTCAGATGGCTGAGCGGTTAGGGAGTTGGGCTAGTAGAAGGTTGTTGGTTCGATTCCCGGCCGTGCAAAATGACGTTGTGTCCTTGGGCAAGGCACTTCACCCTACTTCCCTCGGGGGGAATGTCCCTGTACTTACTGTAAGTCGCTCTGGATAAGAGCATCTGCTAAATGACTAAATGTAAATGTAAATGTAAAAGTAGAGAGGAGGGAGAGGAGGGGGGAGGGCGTGGAGGGGGGGAGGAGAAGAGAGGGAGGGAGAGGAGGGAGGGAGAGAGAGGGAGAGAGAGAGGGAGAGAGAGGAGGGACGGAGGAGAAGAGAGGGAGAGGAGGGGGGCAGGGAGAGAAGGGGGAGAAGAGTGAGTGAGTAAGTCGAGCTTCTTTCTCCCATTCCTCTATTTTCCCCTACTTGTCTTCTGCTTGTCGCTCCGTCGCTCCAAACTCCCACAGCGTTTTGTGGGTGTGTGGGATCACATGCTTGGATAAAGGGAGTGACTGTTTCTCCCAGTCATGCAGGTTTTTAATGTTTGCCGACAGGAGTGGGCGTGGAAGAGGGGCCGTCACTTTCCTGCAGTTGCACTTTGCAAACCAGCAGAGGGCGCTGTCGCGCATCTGGAACTTTCTAGGAAGTGCATAGACTTGGGATTTAGCGTAATGTTGAAAAACAATCCGCTTTATACTCGACCTAATGGCCATTCTAAAGACAAAGTACACAACTGAATAAACATTGATGTAATCATTTTTCAAACAGCTCCTGATTCCTGAATAAACATTTTCAAACGGGATCCTTATAGTGTCCTTATCAACCATTTGCACTTTGAACTCCTGCAATCATACACTGGATTTGGCCCTAACAGATCCATTAAAACACACATCATTGTTTGTTTTCTAATTGTGTACTGTATAAACATGTGTGGGTATCTACATGGGACAAACACCAGTGACCTACATCCAGTATTCTGTATATTTGATGTGTTGCCCAGTATATAGGACATCCTTTCCAGGGACTATGGGCTTTTCCTTTAGTTTATTAATGACCAGTACTCTGAACTGTATATCCCCTAATGGCTGTCTGAACTCAGATCTATCTTTCACCTCACAACTGAGGAAAAGGGGATGCAATTGCAGCACTCTCTCTCCCTCTCTCCCTCCTTGTCCCCCTCTCCTCCTCCTCCTCCTCTCTCCGTCTCTCCACCTCCCTGTCTGGACTATCCCAGAATATTGTCTCTCACTTCATCTCTCTCAGTCTTTCTCTCTCCCCCACTTTCACTCTCTCTCTCCAACTATGGCTGTATGTGCACCACTGGATGCCCTGAAGGCAGGCAGTCACAGTTAAATGAGCATTCGACTGCCTGTCCAGGCTGTCGCCAGTGAGTCAATGATGGGTGACCATTTCCCTTCAGCTCCCCCGCATGCCTTTCACATACAATTAACAGACCAACCGCATTGGTTTACAGGGATGCTGTGCTTCCTGGCATAGCCCTAACAACTCAAACATGCTAATCGTTCCTTAAGACTCAAAGCTGATTGGGTTAAGAGTTAACGACAACCCTATAAATATTGCATTTGCCAATCCGATGATGGTGCATTACTTCTATAAAACATATGAAAGCCACCTACGCTGTCATAGTCATCTTTCATCGCTCCCGCGACGGCCTGATCATTTTGACTCACACGTGGGAAACTGACTAACCATGGAAGCAAAATATTCATTAGGAGCTTCCTGCAAAGATGTGAGATGGTCCATGTAATGAAGTTTGACCGGTGCTGCGTGGCCGTGTCAGAGCGCCGCCCCTGGGGACCGCGCCGAGCTGCGCATTCGATCTATACTATCAACGGCGTAATGGATATCATCTCCTCCTCTCGCCCACAGCCCTGGGTCTGGTCCAGAACTGAGAGCATTGTGTTTGGCGGACTGTCAAAGCACAACCTTCTGTGCTTTTGTTGTTTTCTGAATAGGACGCTCAAAGAGAAAGAGAGGGGGTAAAAAAAGAAGAAAAAAAGCACTTGGATCTTGTCGTCTATTGTGGGAGGACAGTGAAAAGAAGGGCATTGTGGGAGTTGTTGTTTACTGTTTGTTTCTACCGCAAAGAGCCCCGAGAGGTCTCAAGGGGCTTTGCTATTGTTGTGAGTGACCTGTAACAACATTCAGAGAGGAAGGGGAAAAAGCAGGTTTCGCCCGGTTACCGCTCCATTAAATCTCTGATACTCGGCTAGGGCCGCTCGTCTTGGGCAGGGCTCTAGGTCTCCCTGCCCGATGGAGCGACGTAGCAGTCTCTCACTCGCTGCCGTTTAGGAGAAGTTTAAAGGTCATGTGGAGGGTAGGAGGGCGTCAGCGGCGCTAGGTGGTGTGTGCTTGAGTGGTGTGCGACGCTAATTGGACATGGTCAGCCTTAAGCCTCCTCTATTTTGGTTTTCAAGCAGGGCGAAGGCACATGACTAACGTGGAACAGGGATTGTGAAGGCTGAGAGGACAAGAGGCTAAATGTGGATTGACGGTCGTGAATCTAAAATACAAGTCTGTGCAATCTGTGGCAAATAGGGAGACAGATGACTGAGCGGTTAGGGAGTGGGGCTATTAATCAGAAGGTTGCCGGTTCGATTCCCGGCCGAGCCAAATTACGTTGTGTCCTTGGGCAAGGCACTTCACCCTACTTGCCTCGGGGGGAATGTCCCTGAACTTACTGTAAATCGCTCTGGATAAGAGCGTCTGCTAAATTACTAAATGTAAATAAAGCTGAAGTATCACAAAGTATATGCTTATTAAGTATTTTCCCGGATTGACAAACGATTTCCTCGGTTTCTTACCATGCAGTCTCTCACCGGCGGGCTGTTGAGCGCGCCGAAGTTCATCCCGGGTGTGGAGGGGAGCGAGATAGACGGCGAGCCCAGCGAGGACGTGATGACGGAGTACGGCGACGCCAGGCCGTTCATGGGGGAGCCCAGGGTGCTCATGGGGGACTGGAGAGGCCTGGACGTGCTGATGACAGAGGGATGTCCACCCGTGCCCATTGGCTGGTGGTGGGAGTGGGCTGTGTTCATTGGCCCTGAGGAGTCTGTGGGGGAGGAGCAGAGGGAAGGGGTGGTTGGCATCCAGACTGGGTTGCGTAGCAACAAACGATACACAAACAAGCACTCACAAGGCAGTTGATCGACAGTCTTTGACTTCAGAAAACTTGGAAAGAGGGCAAGATGTAGAAATAGCTAATAACATACCAAAGTGTCTAACCCTAATCCAAACCCTTTCAAATAAAGTTGAAAATCGAATCAAAACTGAAAGAAGAATTTAAATCTACCTGCAAAACACCGCATAATCTTCTTCTAGAGGGAGAAGGCTATATTCAGTAAAGGCCAAAAAATATTAGCAATTCCACATACACCCTTGCTGCCTCACATTAATGTCGATGTAGAATCCAGCAAACATTATTTTGGTCACAGTGTGCTGACTTGGTTGCGGGTCCATCGATGCAAACTGACAGGCTGGCATTTACATAGATGACCTACTTAGACGAGCTGTCAATCAATGAAGGAAGGGGTTGTGGGAGGAACACATGCACGTGGCTTACAGGATATTAATCATCACTAGGAATGGACACACTCCCAGAAACACACACACACACACAGGTCGTGGAAACAAGCACAAACCACACCAATACATTTATTTAAGCTTATACACACACACACACACAGGTCGTGGAAACAAGCACAAACCACACCAATACATTTACTTAAGCTTATACACACACACACACACACACACACACACACACACACACACACACACACACCTTAACACAGGCCTAAATGTCACATTCCTGTTTCTAATGCTAGGGGGTAGAACACCTGCAAGACCAAACCTCAGAGAGACCCCAGCACTGACACGCAACCCCCCCTACACACACACACACACACATACACACACTCTCTTCCTCACTTTCTCTTCATCTTCAGGACCATCAACACACAAAATCCTAGGGTTCGGACAAAAGTGGGACTTGGAATTATTTATAATCAGTCGAAAAAGAAAAAAAAATACAGAATAGAGCTTGAAGAAGTATAGGAACGTTGTGCGTCAATGACTTTGAAAGAGGGTTAGGAAAGCGAGTGGAATGTACCATCATCCAGGGACCGTCTGAATGGAACTGATTTCAGACACACACACACACAGCTGTTTGGCTGTTCCCTCTACTTTTGTATGCCAGAGGACAGATGTTGTGCAACTTCCTGTTCAGCACAAGAACTACAGCCTCCACCCCTCTCGTCTCCCTACCAGCCTTCCCAGGCAGACTAGACCACGACGAGGACTCACTGCAGCTCCACAAGCCAGACGTCCATACTTCAATGTGCCTCAACCATCTATATCGGAGTTGCGGAGTTGGACTCAAAGCTTAAGACCCGCCTCACATGTTCCCCTGTTGCCAGCGATTGGCCAACGCTCTCTCCAAGGCCAACAAAGATCAGAGCCAAGCCCAGAGCTGAAAGTCCCGATGGCCGCTGTTGAAACATCAGAACACGGCGCGGACACACGGTCAACTGGTGGGATTCCAACCAAAAGGAAGCCAGGCGGGGCTCGCATGCTCGGACACGGGAATGCGAGCGTGGCAGGATGCCAGGGAGCTCACCAGAGGAAGTACGATGAGGACAGAGTAGCCCTGGATCACGGGTCCTTGAACGACCCACCTCCACCGGCTGTTCCACATTTACACAGATCACTGCTCCACAAGGGTTTCTGGAGGCCTGTGTGTCTGTGTGTCTGCGTGTCTGTGTGTCTGCGTGTCTGTGTCTTTACAAACTGTTTTCATGCGCTGGTTTGTACACACTGTACCTTGCTGCAACATAAGCAGGACTTTAGTCCAGACTAGTCTTCTCTGCACTGGGGTGTTCGTTAGTGAGAAAACAAACTGGCGGCACCGCAACAGAGCACCTTTGACCCGAGCAGTCGCGACTCAAAGGTCACCTCTTGCTACATTCCCGACCAAGTTCAAAAGAGATCATATCGGTTTCCCAGGGCTGCAGAGATTAATCCCAGAAAGGTTAGCGATAGATAGAGCAGTGCTAGCGATGTATCAAAACACAGGAAAACCTCTGAGTACCCACAATGCAACACCCAACACGGACAGGAGACACAGAAAATGATGTAAGACCGAGAAAGTAGCTTACACAAGCACAGGCTTCACCTCGTCTTTCATTAACTCATGACCTACCCTTTAAATAAAACTGAAGTCGGCCCTAAACAAGACCGAGTTCTAAAACAACCTCATGAAAACACCTGTCTGCCTGACTCTCTGCCTGCATGTCTGCCTGTCTGTCTGTCTGTCTGTCTGCATGTCTGCATGTCTGTCTGCCTGTCTGCATGTCTGTCTGTCTGCATGTCTGCCTGCCTGCCTGCCTGTCTCTCTGTCTGTCTGCCTGCCTGCCTGCCTGCCTGCCTGCCTGCCTGCCTGCCTGTCTGCCTGTCTGCCTGTCTGTCTGTCTGTCTGTCTGCCTGTCTGCATGTCTGTCTGCCTGCCGGCCTGCCTGCCTGCCTGTCTGCCTGCCTGCCTGCCTGTCTGTATGCCTGTCTGTCTGTCTGTCTGCCTGTCTGAGCCTCCCACAGATGAGGACAGTATCTATATATTAATGATTTCAGCGGCCAGCAAATAATAACAACAACTGCCACAAACCTGTAAAATCCCTCATTGTTAAGTACAGGCCAGCGGAGGGTTGGAACCCCCAGTGTGAGGTAATTCAATAAGCCTGTGGCCCACTAACTAATAATATCAACTGTCTGGAGAGCAGACTAGAGGTGGGGGCTTCTCTGTGTGTGTGTGTGTGTGCGTGTGTGTGTGTGTGTGTGTGTGGAGGGTAAGATCAGCAACAGAACGACCTGGGCTTCAATATCTATTAGATTACCCCCTGACAGAGACAAGCAAATCCCTAACGCGGGCATCGATCGGCTGTGTGGCTGGTGTGTGTGAGACGGTGTGCGCGTGTGTGTGGTTTGTATGTGTGTGTGTGTGTGTGTTTACACACTGTGACAGAGATACACAACCATAAAGCATCCTAAAGCAATCCGGGAGAACAGATTGTGGACTCATTAGACAGAGGACATGTAATTAAGAAATGTCTTCACTGCCAAACCAACTCACTAACTACTTCTCTCTCTCTCTCTCTCTCTCTCACACACACACACATACAAACGTAGATGCACAAAAAACACAAACACTAAAACGCACACTGAAAAAACATTCATTCCTCTCTTAAAAGGTTGATGTCTGATCAATTGTGGCAGCAAATCCTCTTATCCCAGAGTAAGTATCTCCACCCTGACCAGCCAGCTGTCAAGAAGGTGGGGGGGCGAGGTACTGGGGGCCGGATGGGGGGGGGGGCGGGGGCGGAGGGAAAGAGGGATAGAGCAGGCGGTGTGTGAGGGTGAGGGGGGGGGGCAGGGTATTGTCCCACCCCGGGTCAGCTCCCCTCCCCATCCTCACATGATCACTGCGGTGTAATCTCCACCTCAGGCTGGAACATTAGATCATGACGAGGGAGAGGCGTGTTGCTACCCCATCTCTCCACAAGGCGCCCGACTTTCTCCAGAGGGTTTGGGAGACTTTTCTCCCCGGTCACGCAACATATTTACGTGACTTGCTACTACTGTTGGGGCTGAACTTGTGTCGGTACGAACCAATCTCAAAAGTCGACTAACAGCTAATGCAACAAAAGCAGTCTGTTCTTGTGTAATAGGCTTCTCTGTGATTTAAAAAAAATTGTATCACAATTTTCCAAGAGATCTTGCCTGCGCAATACACAAATAGGCTTGATAGAATAAACCTCACTGCCCCTAAACTGTGTCCAGCAGTAAACTTCTGTGTTACCCTCTAGTCAACTCTCGTGTCCCTCTCTCTGCTCTGTGAGTGTGCGTGTGCGTGTGTTTGTGTGTGTACTGTATGTCAACAGTCATGGGACAAGAAGATTTCCTTTACGTAGCAACTTTCTTGCAAAGAGAGGAAGTGCTATTTATCCTACGGACGAGGTCAACAATTCCTTTCCAAATTGAGGATGAACCTTTCACCGACTATTTCCACATGCTTGACAATATACACACACACACATACACACACACACACACTTTCCGAACAAAGACGAGATGTTGCTGTGAAAGTTTCAAAATAGGAAGTAGATGCAGGAGCATGTTGATACTGACACAGGCAGAAAAGACATAAAGGATGTTTAAGCTAACAGATGGTAAAAAAAAGAACAAGTTATAGTCAATCAACAACCACCAAGCAGACATGACCAAACGATTCACCGCGGACAAAACAACGTCGATGTGGAGGTCCAATGCCCAAAGTCCCCGTGTAGTTCTGTTGAGGGGCCTTCCTCCCCCTTCACACACCCCGCATTCTGCAAAAACGAAATTCCAGGTATGGAGGACAATACCGAGAAGATTGGAAAGTGGCCAACATCTCCTGTCCTTTCGCGGCGGTCTCCACAACGGCATCTCCAGTCGATCCCTGGTGTCCGACTGACCCCTGACCCCCAGCCAGAACATTTACATTTACATTTAGTCATTTAGCAGACGCTCTTATCCAGAGCGACTTACAGTAAGTACAGGGACATTCCCCCCGAGGCAAGTAGGGTGAAGTGCTTTGCCCAAGGACACAATGTCATTTTGCACGGCTGGGAATCGAACTGGCAACCTTCAGATTACTAGCCCGATTCCCTAACCGCTCAGCCACCTGACTCCCCCTGGCCTTCCTCTTTTCTCTCATTCCATCTTCGGAACGGGTGATTTTCATCACCTGTTAGAGGCCATGGTTTGCATCTATATATACACATATTATTTTTTGGTATCTCTTTACCAAGTCACCCGAGAGCATTAAAAGATTTAATCATGGCAACGTTACAACGAACCACCAGGCTCCAGACCTTTTCGACAAGAGCAGAGTCGTTTCAGGATTAACACCAGGCAGCGTATGACTAAACCAGGAGATCAGGCTGCCAGACAGATATCCGATGCTTTATCCTGGCCATTAAAATCCCATTAAATGTGTTCTAATGTACCGCTTTTATGGATGTGTTTTCAACAGTCTTTGGGTCGCTGGACAGGAACCAATCCTGTGCCTCGCTCAAGGCCAGCATAAAGAATGGTAGGAAGAACTGGTGGTATACTCAGATGAGTACTCACACAAATAGTAACACAAGTCAGAAGACACACACACACACACACTGTAACCCCCAGACTAACACACACATAAATCACACACAGTCTGGGTGGATAATGACTGTTGACAGCACGTGTGTGTGACACGGTTCAGGTCCACTCCACCTTTCCAAACACAGGAAGGGAAACCGCAGAGAGAGAGAGAGATGGAGGGATTCACAGTGATATATGACGGAGAGAAAACAGGGAGAGAGCAGGGGGGTGGGAGGAGAAGACAAAAATTGGAATTGAAAGGTGTTGATACATAGATAAAGACACAGAGGGAAGGAAAGAGCGAAGGAGTTCTTCCAGAGACAGGGCGGTGACAACAGAGCGGCACTGACAACCTCAGAGCCCAAAATGACGGGAGCTTTCAGCGGTACTTATTGCCACTACTACTGTACATCTGCTGCAACCAAAAGTACTAGTATGGGGGTCAAACAAGTTCTCCAATCCAGCCAGAGTCAAGATACTACAATTAGTTAACTTTCTTTTGAATCACACAAACCTGAATCTCGCTTAGAGAAAGCCAGTATACAGATGCAAAAAACAACCCTCGACATGCATAAGCCTCCAGCTAAGAATCCAGACATAAACCAGCATCAGAACGCGGAACGTGTCTCTCAACTACGCGACGCTCTACATATTTCATAAATCCGTCCCCACACACTGGCCTCTGGGTGGATCTACTCTCTGATGCAGCCCAGACGCTGTCCGCTCCGGGGCAAGTCGGAGTGTGACAGGAGCAGACCAGCACAATCCTCTGTCCCATGCTACTCACAGTGGCTGTAGCCAGGCTCCCTGCCTGGGCTTCCCACTGCTGTGGGTGATGCCATGGAGTGCCACATGGCTATGAAGGGCTCGACAGCCAGACCAGCTGTCTTGGGAGAGCCTCGCTAGAAGACGGACTGACGTGCGTGCAGCTCCAGCCGGCTAGGCGACGGTCCAGTGAGTGAGAGAGAGGGAGGGAGGGAGGGGGGAGGGAGGGGGAAGGAGGGGGGAGGGAGGAGGAGGCGGAGCCCGCGGCAGTGTCGTTTATGGGATTACCCCAGATTATCTTGTGATCAGTCCCCCGGAGGTACCGCTAGCTGCCGCAGATCAGCTTCTGTCCATCCCACCCCTCTCTCCCCGTCCCTCCCCCTCCCCTCTCTTCCCCTCCCCCCTCCCCCTCCACACACCCCTCTCTTCCCCCCCCCCTCCCCTCCACACACCCCTCTCTTCCCCTCCCCCTCCCCTCCACACACCCCTCTCTTCCCCTCCCCCTCCCCTCCACACACCCCTCTCTTCCCCTCCCCCTCCCCTCCACACACCCCTCTCTTCCCCTCCCCTCCCCCTCCCCTCCACACACCCCTCTCTTCCCCTCCCCTCCCCTCACACACCCCTCTCTTCCCTCCCCCTCCCCTCCACACACCCCTCTCTTCCCCTCCCCCTCCCCTCCACACACCCCTCTCTCCCCCTCCCCTCCACACACCCCTCTCTTCCCCTCCCCCCTCCCCTCCACACACCCCTCTCGTCCCCTCCCCCTCCCCTCTCTTCCCCCCCCCTCCCCTCCACACACCCCTCTCTCCCCCTCCCCTCCACACACCCCTCTCTTCCCCTCCCCCTCCCCTCCACACACCCTCTCTCCCCCTCCCCCTCCCTCCACACACCCCTCTCTCCCCCTCCCCTCCCCTCAACACACCCCTCTCTTCCCCTCCCCCTCCCCTCTCTTCCCCCCCCCCTCCCCTCCACACACCCCTCTCTCCCCCTCCCCTCCACACACCCCTCTCTTCCCCTCCCCTCCACACACCCCTCTCTCCCCCTCCCCTCCACACACCCCTCTCTTCCCCTCCCCCTCCCCTCTCTTCCCCCCCCCTCCCTCACACACCCCTCTCTCCCCCTCCCCTCCACACACCCCTCTCTTCCCCTCCCCCTCCCCTCCACACACCCCTCTCTTCCCCTCCCCCTCCCCTTCACACACCCCTCTCTTCCCCTCCCCCCTCCCCTCCACACACCCCTCTCTTCCCTCCCCTCCACACACCCCTCTCTTCCCCTCCCCCTCCCCTCCACACACCCCTCTCTCCCCCGTCCTCCACACACCCCTCTCTCCCCCTCCCCTCCACACACCCCTCTCTCCCCGTCCCTCCACACACCCCTCTCTCTCCCCCCCTCTCTCCCCTTCCCTCCACACACCCCTCTCCCCCCTCCCCCTGACCTCCACTTCCCCAAACCCCAAACCTCTCTATACACCCACGTCCCTTAACTCCACATCTCCCCATAGTCTCTCACTCTTCTCTCCTCCCCCCCCCCCCCTGGAGCGAGCCAGGGCTCTGGGTGTGGGTAAAACAATCTGAGCCACAGACACCTGTTGTGGCAGTGCGGAGGGTGTTTGTGGAGGTGGTGGTGGGGGGGGGGTAACACTTGAGGTAGTTTCTTATTTCTCCATGTTAAAAGGCTGAGGG
>NC_090076.1:8900663-8935447 GCF_038355195.1 Osmerus mordax | reverse complement strand
TACTGTACACCCTGTTAGCGATGTGGTGACACATTGCACATGTGTGTCACTCTGTGCCTTGAATTCAAGACGGTCCACAGCGTCGTGTTTGTGTGTGTGTGTGTGTGAGTATGGTGCATATGTGTGTAAGTTAGCGATTGTGTGAGATAGTTCATTTTAGGCAGCAGGTACAGTGAAACCAAAAGCACACAGTTTAAATGTTGACCGGTTTAACAACAGAAGTAACACTCTGAAAGAGCCAAGTCGGTGTCAGATGCATCTCAATTCTGAGAATGCCCTCACACTTGTGTAGTGTATATTTACGATGCGTATCAGTGCAAGAATAACCTTTATGTAAAGAGTGTGTGTATGTTTGCGAGCGCGTGCAAGTGCGTACGCAGGTTTATTTGAAAGGGATACACTTGTGGTCTCTCTGAAACAAGAGGAGCTCATTGACAGTTAAGTTAATCTGCTGGGGCGGGAGATTTCAGTCCCTACAGAGAGCAGGCAGGAGAAAGCGAACCATTCTATCACATCGCAGAGGCCTGGAGGGAAAACCCAAAATAAAATGCAGACCTTCTCAAATTTATGCCAAGTTATAATAGCATGTAGTGGCCCACATAAAACATCATATTAGCCTTGAGGTCCATTATTAGAATGCACAAAAGTATGTATTGCAAAGGGCAAGGAGCAAATTAAAAAGTGAAAGAGATACAAGCGGTTAAAGAGAGACATTCGAGAGAGACAAGCCCTGTGTTTTCAGTAGACCTTTACAACTATATAAATAACAATGTGACTAGTGTGTTTGTACTGTCAAGATAGCTTCTAATGTGAATCCACTTAGGGTGTCAGGTGGCTGAGCGGTGAGGGAAGCGGGCTAGTAATCCGAAGGTTGCCAGTTCGATTCCCGGTCATGCCAACTGACGTTGTGTCCTTGGGCAAGGCACTTCACCCTACTTGCCTCGGGGAATGTCCCTGTACTTACTGTAAGTCGCTCTGGATAAGAGCGTCTGCTAAATGACTAAATGTACATGTAATGTAAATGTAGATGCTTTGCCACGGTTTACTCCTAAAAACTAAAAGCTGTTCCTTGGGGGAGTCAGTGGTGTTTTTGTGCTTTCAACCAGTGTCTGCTCTTGCCTTGTGCCTGCTGCTTGACTCTGTGTGTTTTGGCAGGCTCGGCCCGTCATATTGACAGGAAGTCTAACACATGTGACATCTTTTGCCCACTGTGCAATTTCAAGGAAAAGGACTTGCAGGCTTTAGATATACAAGGAAAAAATCTCAGAGAAATACTAAGAAACACAGGCCACCCCCTGCCAGTCAAGTCATCGTGGAGTGGGAATAATGAGTGTCTCTCAGACATGACCTGTGTATGTGTGTTTGTGTGAATGTGTGTGGCCAATTTTTTACTTGCTTGTGGATTTGATTGCATTGATGTGTGTGTGTGTGTATTTGTCCAGTGTGCGTCCATGTGAGTGTGTGCTTGTAGCGTGTTAGTGTGTGTGATCAAACCAGCATGCTGAAAATGGAACTTTGAGTGCTCGAAATAGACAGGTCAGGTTGACATGTCCTGGGTTATACCTGTGGCAGCCTGTGGGCTCCTGTGGAATAGAGGGATAAAATATCGTAGAACACTGGGACTAGAACACTAAAAGGATGAAGCCATAAGAGAGAGAGACAGAGAGAGAGAGAGAGGAGAGAGAGAGAGAGAGAGAGAGAGAGACACACAGAGAGAGAGAGAGAGAGAGAGAGAGAGAGAGAACTATAACAAATCAAATCAAAATGTATTTGTATAGCCCTTTATACACGCAAGCATGTCACAGAGGGCTTCCCATACGCCTATAGAACTGCCCCTCAACCAACCTAAACACTAAAAGGATGAAACCATAAGAGAGAGACATAGAGACACAGAGAGAGAGAGAGAGAGAGAGAGAGAGAGAGAGAGACAGAGAGAGAGAGAGAGACACGGAGAGAGAGAGAGAGACAGAGAGAGAGAGAGAGAGAGAGAGAGAGAGAGAGAGAGAGAGAGAGAGAGAGAGAGAGAGAGAGAGAGAGAGAGAGAGAGAGAGAGACAGACACAGAGAGAGACACAGAGTGAGAGAGACATAGAACTAGAACACTAAAAGGATGAAGCCATATCTACTGGGTCACGTGTTGTCCCTCTTCAATACATCTCAAATGTTGACCTTAATACGACCTCACTGGCCATACACAATCAGCGTCTATACAAGAATCTACAGGTTTGCTATGGTGACAATTTGACAGTTCTTACAATTTAAAATGTACTTTACTACAAAATGCTGCTTGACGGATTTCGGGTTTTAAATACCGGCCTGTTGGAAGTATGTGATCCCAGGACATCTGTGTTTGCGTGTTTAAGACATGTGCGACTGAGGCAAGACGTCACGCATGGCATGTCGCCGCGGCAACATGAAAACGTGGTTGAAGGGGGCAGAGAGTGACACAGTCACTTCTCCAGCCCTGGGGGGGGGGGGGGGGGGGGGGGGCTCTCTGCGACTCTCTGCTCGACTTAAGTTCGAATTAAATTAAGACTATGACCTTTTTCCCCACTAATGACTAATTACAGACAATTAGCAGTGAGAACACCTACCCTGTCAAACTTCCAACCACACAGACATTACACATACACACTCACACAACAGTGGCACGCGCACACTCACACACACACACGAGTGCACAGAGGGACACATGACATCCCCCTATAGTATGTAATGCATACCAGAGAACAAAATGTGACCGTAATCTCATGTGACCAAAACCATGTTGGATGGACTTA
This sequence comes from Osmerus mordax, assembly GCF_038355195.1. NCBI lineage: Eukaryota > Metazoa > Chordata > Actinopteri > Osmeriformes > Osmeridae > Osmerus > Osmerus mordax. Next base: position 8,932,668 of record NC_090076.1, on the reverse strand, counting down.
ATAACTATGCTGGCTCTGAAACCAAACCAGCATGCAAATACTGGGAGTCAGGTGGCTGAGCGGTTAGGGAATCAGGCTAGTAATCCGAAGGTTGCCAGTTCGATTCCCGGCCGTGCAAAATGACGTTGTGTCCTTGGGCAAGGCACTTCACCCTACTTGCCTCGGGGGGAATGTCCCTGTACTTACTGTAAGTCGCTCTGGATAAGAGCGTCTGCTAAATGACTAAATGTAAATGTCTAGCACACAGGTAGTGTGTTCTGTCACCGGTGATGTCTGCTCATGATTCTGTGAATTGAGACCAGAAGAAGCTCCCTGCGAATGCACACGATTTACATTTAGTCATTTAGCAGACGCTCTTATCCAGAGCGACTTACAGTAAGTACAGGGACATTCCCCCAGGGTGAAGTGCCTTGCCCAAGGACACAACGCCACCTGACCTCCCTGACATACCACATACATGTCGTTGTGTTTTGGATCTACTAAAAAAAATTGTTGAGTGAGTGATTGTGCGTCCGTGGTATAGCAGGAAGGAGCAACTTGGTTAAATGCAGACAACACAGAAATAACTGCCAATTGGAAACTCCCGTGCGTTCATAGAGCTGCTGTCAAACTGTCCTGAAGTGACCTTCACTCCCTCTCTCTCTCTCTCTCTTTCATTATTTCTGTGATTTGCTCTTTCTCTTCCTCATCTCCGATGACTTTCTACAGTTCTGTTAATTGCCTTTCTCAAACCAACAAGTCAGTGAACCTCTAAACCAACACAAAAACCGACAAAAAAACCCACAGAAGTGTGGGAAAAAAATATGCTGACTCCTCTATAAAACGAGATGGCTTAGTGGGCCAAACAGCTGTCCGAGAGAAGGGCTGTTACCCCTGCTCTAGAGACGAAGACACGTAGGGAATCGGGCTATTAATCAGAAGTTTGCCAGTTCGATTCCCGGCCAGGCCAAAATGACCTTTTGTCCTTGGGCAAGGCACTTCACCCTACTTGCCTAGGGGGAATGTCCCTGTACTTACTGTAAGTCGCTCTGGATAAGAGCGTCTGCTAAATTACTAAATGTAATGTACACATATCACTACATTAGAACAGACACTAAGAGAAGCTTCCAGTGCGGAGGAAAGTAGGGTGTGGTTCCGCACGTTCCTCCGCACTGTATGTGCGCACCTGTTCAGGTGCGTCTTCCACCCCCGTGGGGGATGTCGATGGCTCGTATAGATGGAACTGCTCACCAACACAACGTTGAAACATCTGCTAGGTTGGTGTCATCTTCATCATCGCTACAGCAATATTATTTGAAATGTAGGCTCCTCATTTACACTTCAATGAAAGTTTCCTGAGACTAAGCAATTTACAACAAGGTCTTGTAATTAGAAGTGTAACTTGGGACTGATGCGTTGGATTGTTCTGGCATTGAAGGGTTCATTCAGGGAAAACATCACATGATAAATGATGCATATAGTCTGTGAGTCACACTCAGCGGGGCTAAAAAAAGCTTGCAGAAAAAAAAAACGTAATTTCTTGTATCCAAATAAAAAGGATCGCACAAGTCACAATGCACGCCTATGAAACTCTGTGAGCGGACCGACCTTTTTAGACCTACGTTATTAAACAAATGCTTATGTAGTAAAGTTAACATTTCTATATGTTAGACTAGGCTACTCATGGACATCCTACGGTTTGCTTGTTGCCTCTCTGTGTGGGCCAGGCTATAACACAATGACAATATCCACAAATCAAACGGCTAAATCGTGTTCAAGTACAAAGTCACTTGAGAGAAAGGATAGGCTGTCAGAATAGGGCCATAAAGCGGTAAACTGTCAAACAGCTATTTACCAATAAACAAGCGCTTAGGACAAGGCGCGATCTCGAGGCTTTCAATGTTCTTTACACTGAAGTTTGTGCCAGACTTTGACACACATCCAGTATTTCGACCGGTACACATCGTCCTGGTTGGGCGAACCATTCCAGACCAATAAATTGTGTTTCTGTGTCGAACTGTTTAGCAAGAGACGCGCGACAAGCGCCATAAATTACATAAGCGCAATTAAAGTGCCAACCTCTGACCTTGTCTGAACGGCAGGACCGCGATCACCTGACTTTTGCAGTGGCCGCAGCCCTCATGTCAAAAGGCACAACTGCAAAACGAGTGCTAATTAAACAGATAACACAACTGCTTTCGTGGATCGGAATCCCCGGTTGAAGTCCGTGGTCTCTACGTCTACAGCTCGCTCACTGGCACTTCGGGAAAAAAGACGCCATGAGAGACAAATGCATGCTTCTCTAAAGCAAACAAGCCATAATCGCCGATATGGAATTACTTTAGGTGGTATTCTTTATATCACTGTTTCATAAACAGACAGAAGAGACATACTTACTCAGGTGTAAATAAGGATCATTACTGTCCATTATGAATGAGTTGCTGCGTCGTTTTCCTACAGTTGTTGCTGCGCCGTAACAGGCAACAGCATCCCAGCAAATTCCACTCCCAAGCCCAACTGAACTCTACAAGGCAGGTCTACACTGGGGCCCAGTAAGGGGGGTGGCGAAAATAGGGCTTCTCCCAATGACAACAGTCATCGATATCAAGCGCTGGCATGACGAAAGCAACTCTCGGCGATACAGTGTTGCAACAGAAGGTTGCACAATTAGACAATGCGACTTTTTTTTCCTGATTGAAACTGAGAAATGAAAGCAGGGTGTGCTTCAATTCTGCGTCGCTACGGCTTTCATAAAAACATTATTTAGGTTAGTGTTTCCGTTTCCACATCTGATTGTAGGCTACTGTCGTTTTTTTGACCGTATCTTGTCCACGACTTTAGTTTACCACGCTGTAGGCAACGCGTATTCTTGGCATTAAATAAGGTTTCATTTTCTTTCGTTCTGATCCCGAAATTATTTTGCTGACTAGCTCTAGGGTATTAATCGTTCAAACCAGATTTCCTATGATAATGAGACATTTATAAATAAAACGAATGTAGCCGTGTTTACGTTTTGGGGTTCGTTGTTAGTCGATTCAGTGCATTTAAATCAGATTGATTTGTCCAAATAGTAGCCTACACTTCAACGTATCGAATTTAGTGTCATATGTAGCCTACTGTGAAGTATGTGTTTGTGTATTTTGTTCACATCTGTTTTTGTTGTTTTGTTTTTTACTCCCAGAATCTTCCTGTGTTTACCTATTGAAACTCCCCAGTTCTGGTCTCAAGACCCCCCGGAATCCCCCCCAGATATTTCTTCAGAGTGTGGGGTCATTTAAGGGTGAGCCCGCGGTACATCAGAAGGTTATTCAGGAGTCAGCCCGCGCGGAGGCATTCACAGTCTTGAACTGTGGAGCGGGCAGACGCTTAGTCAACGTTCGCCACTGACCACTCAGCGGGCTTTTCGTTGTCCCGTTAATGGGACAAGCACCCCCGGCTCCCAGCCTTGTATCAACGACCCATAAAGGAGCACAGGAGGATGGTAACCAAGATGAATGGCCTTTTTTCTCAAGTCATTCTACACTAATCAGGGCTTTTCATTTGTTATGCCTCCACCGTTACCTCCATTAGGCCTCAGTTAAAGTAAATTCATTCAAGTCAAAGAGGGACATTAAAGTGGTCATTTGTCAGTTCTTGCTTTTGTGTGTCCCTAATGGTGGCACATGGTTTAAGGCATTAAGATGATTTTAGTTCTTATTTTTATGTATGGTTTTAATCAGGTGCAGGACGAGATGGAGGAACAAAAATTAGAATAGGATTGTTTCAATTTCATAAATTGATAATGCAGTCCCCTTGCTAAAGACTGCAGGAAAAGATGCAAAACTTAAAACTGAATTACATATTCTTATTTAGCCTATTGAACAACTGGGCTGCGATACAGATTTAGAGACTGTTAATGCAACTGGCCAAAAAAATCACTCCATACACAGAAGCGAAGTGTGGGCTACGTAGCCTAATCGAAAAAGCAACGTTTTATTTTACCTACTTGACCATCCATCATCACCTAAATTCCACCCCCTCCTTCAAACAACACACACACACACACACATAGTCAATGAAGCAACCCTTTGCACTAATCCCTTTGTGTTCTCAGCATTCCCACCAAACAATGTCCTAACCCTAATCCTTTACTCGGCCCAACAAACCTGGGCCACCTGCTTGCTCCGCTCTTCACAAGCTCTCGCTGTCTCACCGGGGGAATTATTTTTCAAAGGAACATTTTCAAAGGATACAGCCTCCAAAAACGACCCATCCTCTGAGACACTGTAAATGATGCACAGCATGTGTGAGCGATGGCAGAATGCCTAGGACCACTGCTGGCGAAACTGGGTGAAAAACATCTGAGTAAAAATGTGCATTTTGGCCCACCTTGCACACCATATTTCTCCGTCCTGATTACATTTGAATGCGTAATTGATTAATCTCATACCGTATATCGAATACAACTGTATCTGTATTTATGATTACTCTTCGCCTATCCATACCTTTCTTTTTTCTTCTCTCTTTCCTCCTGTCCTCCTTAGCCCCCTCTCTAAACGTCTCTCTTTCTTTGGCTATGATGGGATGGCGGTGGGTTGTCATGGGAGACCGTCCTCTCCATCTGCCTCTGCACCCATTAGCCCACCTCCATCATGCTTTATCAAGCAGCCCCCCCCCTCTTCCCCAGGACCCCTCCTTCACCATACTGACAACCCCCGCCCACTGCTCCATACATAAGGCTGAGATGATAAGTGTTCGCCTCCTCTGTGGTTGCTAGGATGAGACAATACCACACAACGGTGTAGAACATCATCCATCTCAAAGCTCATCAATCTCGGACACAAAAGATGAAATGTGGCCCGAACTCTGCTGGGGAGGGGGGTCTGTCTTTGCTTGTAAGTGGGCTCTTGTTCATCTCTCTGCTTTCCCCCGCTTGTTTTATTTTATTTTTCTTCATGTTTTCTTCCCTCTGTGGTCAATTTGGAGGGAAGGCACTTCAGCAGACAATGTCGTTTTTTTTTTCTTCATGAATTGATCATTGGTTATGGCGCAGGCCTCGATTTTCAGTATGAATCGCATCCTTCTTATCTCACAGCTCTCTGCCTGAGCTCTCTTGAATTCTAGTCCTCGTCACGGTGGGTTGTAGTGTTTCTCCAGGGTATTTTGGACAGGGGGTCTCCAGAGGCAGCAAGCATGCCTCTCCATTCAGCCCCCAGGTATAATATCAGACTTCAGTGGAAGATTCTGACAAACTGTTTTAATACATTGAAGATCCATACCCTGCAAGTTCATTGTACACAGCGATTCTCCAAATTTTTCCTGTGGTTAACCTAACTGGGTCCCAGGGTAATTTTACTTTATTATGAGAACGTTATATTGCCTGCGTCAATCATTTCTCCAGTCAGGAGTATATTTTTTTCTTCTCCATTGTTTATTGACACAAGACAGCCACAAGGCTGAGTCACTGGTTTAATTGTTGAACCCACTGCAATATGTTTTGAATCCTCAGCAATAAACTTATTGGCTGTGATGGTTTGTGGGCAGGAGCTGATTCATACTGTAAGTCTAAATGGATTGGAGAGCGTTGTTCATCTCACCTGCTCTCGTCTGCTATGGTCAGAAGTCTGTTTATTCTAGGTCACATGTACACATAGAAGCCTACCACATAGAACACACAGCGAGTAACGCAAGTCATCCATTTACTCACTGTTGAAACAACAGACATAAATTAATCAAATCAGAGATCGCTACAAGTGCAGTAAGTGTTTGGTTGAATTATTTTTTTACATTAACATTTAGTAGACGCTCTTATCCAGAGCGACTTACAGTAAGTAGAGGAACATTTCCCCGAGGCAAGTAGGGTGAAGTGCTTTGCCCAAGGACACAAAGTCATTTTGCACGGCTGGGAATCGAACTGGCAACCATCTGATTAATAGCCTGATTCCCTAACCACTCAGCCATCTGACTCCCTATACACGATAAAGAGGTTGTTGGAGGTGTGAAACGGCAGGTGTGCCGATTGGCTATGCCGCTGTGCATCTGGTGTGCTCTGGGAAAAGGGACAATGGTACTTGTAAACCCCTAACAAGCCCATAATAATATGTTCAGTTTAACCTTTAGGCCCAAAGTATTAAGTTAACCTGTTAATCTCCACTCTGCGTCTGCCCCAGGGGGGATTTAGACACTATTAACATGATGAGGCCAGACCTGGGCCTTGCTCAGACAAGACCACCAGTGGATATTGTTTTCGTCCCACTCCAATCAACTACAACCGCCATCTTGCCTTTTGTCACAAGTGTCGGTCCCAGTTCATTTCCCGAGAGCACCATAATAACAAAAGTACCATTTAATCATTCTAAGCTCCCAAATTACATCCCCGAGTAAGCTATAGCGAACCTGTTGCGTGTAAGGCAATCCCAGTTTTATGAAAGGTAAGTACTGACAATGCTGGAATCAAACCGCACGCGTCTAGTTTGTGAACAGTTGTCATGACAGTGGTGGTGAAAGAGGAGTACTACCCTGAAGACTCCAAACCTTGTTGTTTTAGTGTGTCCTGGGTGTGTTTAGTACCATGCTGAGGAAAAAGGGCAAATCTAATCAAGGGCGGTGGTGGTTGGTGGTGGGGGGAGGGGGGAGGGGGTGGGTGCTTGTTCTAACAGCATGAAGCAGATCCCATCGGAGAGGTGCTCAGAGAGACCACCTCAGGTTAATCTCGGCTCGTCCCGAAATGTCCACTGGGGATTAGGTCTGGCTTCCACCTGCTTCTGATCTTTAGCACACCAATGTGACCTACTGCTGTGCCATTTAAAAAATCACTACCAGGGGTCTAAGAATATACCTCGAAAGAGCAGGCTTCTTCTGTTACGGAGCCCTGCACCGCGTCTTGGCAGGTCACCTCACCCAGATCACCTATTTACGGATCGATTGGAAGGAAAAGTGCAATATGGAATGCTGGCGACACGAGCTGACTGATGTGGTCTCGGCTTACATGGCAACGCAGTATATTTCCAGTCATTACAGAGCGGTGGTACACGATGTACGCTTCATGGGGACATGTTCTGCGCTGCTAGGAGGTCATTCTGTTTTGACCTAACCTGATGAAGTCCTCTCCCTTTACGTATTTGTCTTCGATGCTTTGTTACACAGGGAAGTCTGTCTTCTCTTCGTTAATGTTCCTGTCAACAAAACATTTCAGATAGTTCAAAGACTAAAATATTGCATACTATAGAAGGATGATTATCCGACCAAATCTGTTAGGACCTGTAGCGTGGCTGCATGTGATCAACCAGACCTAATATAGTAAGATTGATGTATTAATTTGTAGTATTTTTAAGTAATTGAGATGCTTTGAAGTGCCTCATAGTTGACCTATTGCTTTCATTACTCTTCATGTGTATTAGGTGGCATAGCCTGTGCGTTCTCATGCTTTTAACGGTGCTTTAAAAAAGAAATGTACTCTGCTGCCACCTTATGGTTTTTCTGTTGACAAACATGACTAAGAGACGTGCGAATGACTACTTTGTCCGTCTTGGGTATCCGTAGAATTACGGTAAGTCAGACGTGTATCTTAGAGTCGGAAACAACAGAAGTGTTACTAGCCAGGCAGCCTTTGGAGTAAATTAAGATAAGAAATTATTTTTAAGCCAGTTACATTACTCATGTTTTCGAGGAAAGATGGCAACCGATTTAACGTTAGACTTCGATCACGAACAACACATTACGATGAATAATAGTGAGACAGGTATCTCCATCGATCAGGATGGCGAGTGGGGTAAGATCATGTGTTTCTCTGCCTGGTATAGGAAACCTTCTAGAAGTAGCTGTCAATGACTAGCACTATCTCTCTTGCTAGCAATCATAACACACCAGTGTTCTGTTGAATGGCAAGCTACTTCAGTACATTTTGATAACCAGCTCGGCAAAGCGTTGGGTAGCTATAGCCGAATGGTTAGCAATGTCCATTTAGCCGTCTAGTGCTAGCTAGTGGATGATGTAACTAGAACATCAAATTCCAGATCTACGCATCTAGCGTATTTACTCCCACTTGTATCATATCAGTCATCCATCTACAAATGCATGTAGGCCTAGTCTATATGTAGTCTGATCAGCGCAGAAATAGCTACCAATAGCTACCTACATCTTGACGTAAAATTGACTTACGTTTTCAGATTTGTAATTCGAAATCGAAAGGAAACGCTTCCACAAAGTGCTAGAAATCTTATATAGAATAACAAGCTCCAGTCCTACAGCGGTGGAACACAGATTATAGTAATTCCATTCAGCAAGTTTTATAGTCGGAAATGATCATATTCGCTTTTTGTTTTTTATTTTACTGTAACAGCAAACCCATTGCCCATGAACTTTTTCCTACCCCTTTCCCACAGACATGAGCCTGTTTGATGATCTGGGCAACCTGGAATATGCCAGTGAATTATTCCAAACTCTGGAGAACTCGGGATTTGTACGTAAAAAACAATATTCTTATTACGTAGACTTCACCAAGCCTGGTTCTAATGTGAATTTTTCTAATGCAATATAAACCCGTAGCCGTTTTCTGCAGTTCCAGAAAAAATACCATGTCTTCTCGTTTTCCACAGACCAATGATGCTCTTGGCATGGACTTTGACATTGACCTGTCCCCCTGGAGTGCAGACACAGGCAGCAGATACACAGGTAACACCATGAATACATTTCTTTAAATAACAAAAACGAAAATAGGTCATGTAAAAAGGATGACTTAAAATATACCAGGGTAAGGTGCACAACTTAAACTACCTACACATAATAATAATAATAATAAGACTTTATTTATATAGCACATTTCATACAAGAATTGCAGCTCAATGTGCTTTACATAAAATCAATAAAAACAATAATACAAGTGATAAAAGTAATAAATAAAATAATAATAATAAAAAATAAATAAAAATACACTCAACAAACTCAACAAAATACATATGATTTTCTGAATGCATTTGTCCTTATGTCACTCTCTTATAGTTTATATGTCAGATATTATGTCGTACTTTTTGTGTAATGCACCCAGAATGCTAACATGCCATGTCGTCTGGGTCTCTGCTGGTGTGTGTAGATGGTGAGATGAATTTGGACTCTTTGTCCCCAGCCCACACTCTGAGTTCCGTCCTCTCTCCTGGCTCTCTGAGTGCCCTGTCACCTTGCTCCACACCTGTAAGTCACTGCACTTCTAACCATCACAGCACTCTGAGAGTACAGAGTTTTGCATTTATACAAACTAAATAAGTTGAGTGTGTTCCTGTGTGTGTCTGGGTTGGCACACAGTCAAAAAAACACACATTGTCCCATGAGGTGCCCTTCCTCACACTATGTCTGCCAGCTGCTCTTTTGCATTGAGCAAACACACACACACCTGGGTGTCTCATTAGCAAATATCTTAAGCACCTTGTCAAACTAATTATGCAGCGTCTGCCTAAGGTTGGCCACGCCCCTCGTTAAAGAGAGGCGCTGACATCTTCGCCTACATTAGCATAATTCAGCGGGCAGTTCGTTTTCACAGCGTGTCACAAAGCTTCTGCGCACTTCTGCTTTCTAACTCTGTGACCGTGACAGAGGACATCCCTGTCCTCCAAAGACAGTTCACTTATTCCAAGGACACAAGTCCTCTGAAAGACTGCGCAGCTATTCAAAATGTTTAAATCTGTGATAAAAAAAAAGAAGTAATTTTGATAATCGGTGATTTTGCTGCCTGTCACTTTGTCATTATGTAGTCCTTGTTGTACCCTGGTGTAGTGCAGCACAGGGAGTCAGGTGGCTGAGCGGTGAGGGAATCGGGCTAGTAATCCGAAGGTTGCCAGTTCGATTCCCGGTCATGCCAACTGATGTTGTGTCCTTGGGCAAGGCACTTCACCCTACTTGCCTCGGGGGGAATGTCCCTGTACTTACTGTAAGTCGCTCTGGATAAGAGCGTCTGCTAAATGACTAAATGTAAATGTAGCACACAGTGACTCATGTCTCTCTGCTGCCCCCTACAGGATGAGCCTCTGTCACCCCAGTCCCAGCCCTCCCCGGGCTCGGTCTGTTCCGATTCCAGTGGCTTCTCGGAAGCCCCCCCGCCAGCCCGGAAGCCCCCTAAACGGACCAGCCAAGCCGCCAAGGCACCCCTCTGCCAGCCAAGCCGCCCGAGGTAAGGCACCCCTCTGCCAGCCAAGCCGCCCGAGGTAAGGCACCCCTCTGCCTGGCTTTTCTGTCAGAGGAAACTCCACGTTGACAGGGACACAGGTACACAGGGAGTCAGATAGCTGAGCGGTGAGGGAGTCAGGCTAGTAATCTGAAGGTTGCCAGTTCGATTCCCAGCCGCGCGAAATGATGTTGTGTCCTTGGGCAAGGCACTTCACCCTACTTGCCTCAGGGGGAATGTCCCTGTACTTACTGTAAGTCGCTCTGGATAAGAGCGTCTGCTAAATGACTAAATGTAAATGTAATGTAAATTTGCATTTAACATTTTAGTCATTTAGCAGACACTCTTATGCAGAGCGATTTACAGGGACATTCTCCCCGAGGCAAGTTGGGTGAAGTGCCTTGCCCAAGGACACAACGTCATTTTTTCACGTCCGGGAATCGAACCGGCAACCCTCTGATTACTAGCCCGATTTCCTAACCGCTCAGCCACCTGACTCCCGAGCAGTGTGACAACTCACGGTGTACACTTTAACAGTTTATATAGTTGTGTATGTTTTGACTGTTTAGTTTTCTTTTAGTCTAGTTTTGTAGTTTATATCTTTAGGCCTAGTTTAATACAGTTAATACATACAAGAGCCTAACCGGCTCGGCTTGCGTTTGTTCTTCAACCTTGTCCGAGGAGCCTACAGAAATTCAGCCGTCCAAGAATCGACCTGCTTTTCGTTCGCAAAACACTGGCTCTGTTCGTCCCTTTCATCTCCATCTCCTTCCCCCCCTTCCAGTCAGGTCGGCCCAGCCAGCCAGGAGACCCATCCAGATGAGCCCCAGGTTCTCCATCCAGCCCAGGCCAGTCCTCACCGCCGTGCCCCTGGCCACAGCGCCCCTCCAGACCAAGACCATCATCATTCAGACCCTGCCGGCCGCGGTGCTGCCCACCTTGACCAAGCCCGCCCACATCAACATCCAGCCAGCGCCGCCTGCAGGTTAGAAGATAAACTTTCAGTTTGAATATGTCCTAAAATCTTCTTTTTTTTAATCGGTGGAGTTGCAGTGCACGTGACTGCCAGCAGGTGGTGCCCCATCTCTTATTTTCTCTGATTTCCAGTTTCTTCTGATGAGATGAACACAATCTCATCTCAGTAGATTTTTCCAAAGCTTTAATTTCAATCTAAATTATATCCCAAATCCCCCCCCCCCCCCTCCTCCAGATGTGGTCCACCCATATGTGAGAGACCTGGGTTTTGAATCCTGAGAACTGTGTGTGTGTGTGTGTGTGTGTGTGTCTTCAGTGTTTTTAGACTATCTGTGTGTGTTCTAACCATTCCTGCTGTCAGTCTGCATTCCATCCTGACTGGGTTACCAACCTTATCCCCTTGTGCCAGGCCAGGCCAGGCCAGGCCAATGCACATACTTGGACTCAAACTTGTGGGAACATCTGACCTACGTGGCACTCAAATTCAAAAACAAAACCCGTTGGCTTCACATTAAGACGTTCTATCTCAGTGTGAGCTGCCGTCTCTTCCTGGAAGAGAGCTTTCCATTAAGAGCTGTGTCATCTATCTGCATCGCGGCCTGGTAGATACCAGTACGCTAGCGTAAACACCATAGATATCCATTAGTCTAGAGCCTAGCACCTCCATGCCATTATCACTGACACACCATCTAGCAAAACAAGACTGAGGTGTGCCCTGCCCTGCCCCGGTGTAAGAAACGGTTCCTGGCACAGAGAGAGTGTTTCGGTCAGTGAATGAAAGTGTTAGAGTGTCAGAGTGTTGAATGAAAACTAAAGTGTTGAGTGGGGTTGATAAACATGGAGAATATAGTGTATCCTGTGGGTATGGGGGAGAGAGATCATATCTCCCAGCCTTTAGTTACATCTTTGTCTATGCCTGAAGGTCTCTCTCTCTCTCTCTCTCTCTCTCTCTCTCTCTCTCTCTCTCTCTCTCTCTCTCTCTCACACACACACACACCAATGCACACTATCTCTCTCTCAGACACACACACAAATGCACACTCCATCTCAGTCTACCCATGTCTCTTTGGGCCTGTTCTCTGTTTGTCTCACACTGGTTCAGGGGCCTGGTGTGTGCAGGTAGGAGGAGAGGAATGTGAAAGACTAGTGTGCAGATGGTGATGGTTAACAGATGGGAAGCTTCTCAGAGTTTTTGTCCACCTGTGGGGGGTGGAGGGGGTGTGGGTGGTGGAGGGGGTGGGTGGGTGTTGGAGGGGGGTGGAGGGGCTGGGGGGTGGAGGGGCTGGGGGGTTGAGGGGGTGGAGGGGCTGGGGGTGGAGGGGCTGGGGGGTGGAGGGGCTGGGGGGTGGAGGGGGTGGAGGGGCTGGGGGGTGGAGGGGCTGGGGGGTTGAGGGGGTGGAGGGGCTGGGGGTGGAGGGGCTGGGGGGTGGAGGGGGTGGAGGGGCTGGGGGGTGGAGGGGCTGGGGGGTTGAGGGGGTGGAGGGGCTGGGGGTGGAGGGGCTGGGGGGTGGAGGGGGTGGAGGGGCTGGGGGGTGGAGGGGGGGCTGGGGGGTTGAGGGGGTGGAGGGGCTGGGGGTGGAGGGGCTGGGGGGTGGAGGGGCTGGGGGGTGGAGGGGGTGGAGGGGCTGGGGGGTGGAGGGGCTGGGGGGTTGAGGGGGTGGAGGGGCTGGGGGTGGAGGGGCTGGGGGGTGGAGGGGGTGGAGGGGCTGGGGGGTGGAGGGGCTGGGGGGTTGAGGGGGTGGAGGGGCTGGGGGTGGAGGGGCTGGGGGGTGGAGGGGGTGGAGGGGGTGGGGGGTGGAGGGGGTGGGGGGTGGAGGGGGTGGGGGGTGGAGGGGCTGGGGGATGAACGGGGGAGGCAGGGGGGTGGATGAAAGCCTGTTTCAAGAGACCGAGCGATAAGGCTCCCAGCTGTTTTAGTTTGTATGTGGGTGGTAATAGTGAGAAAAAAAATATTATGGTGTAACCCTAATGACATTGAGAAACCAATAGATGCTGACTCTTTTACGGCTTGCATCCAACTTGTAAAATCTGAGCTCAGCAGAGTGACTCGACTGTGTGTGTGTGTGTGACTGTGTGTGTGTGTGTGTGACTGTGTGTGTGTGTGTGTGTGTGTGTCCTCTCCCTCCAGGTTGTCCCGTGGTGTTGTCCCAGCCTGCTCAGGTGCTGCAGATCCATACCCCAAACACTATCACGGGGCACGTCGTTACCATGCCAACGCTGACCCGGGACAGGCCGACCCCGGTCATCTCTCAAACCGCCGTTCCCGTCACCCTCCGATGCCCCTCCGATGACGACGACGTAAGGCTTTTATGTGTGTGTCTGTGTGTGTGTCGGTATGTCTGTGTGTATGTGTGTCTGTGCACACAAGTCAGGAGGTTCATGTGCCCTAAATTTTCTTTCTTTCTTTAGTTCTATAGTACAGTGGTTCTCAACCCTGCATGTTTTAGATGTTTCCCTGCTCCAACACACCTGATTCAAATGAATGGTCGTTACCAGGCTTCTGCATAACTAGGTAACGACCCATTCATTTGAATCAGGTGTGTTGGAGCAGGGAAACATCTAAAACATGCAGGACAGGGGGTACTTGAGGACCAGGGTTGAGAACCACTTGTATAGTCAGTTGGTGTTTCAAATGTTGTCTAATAAGAGAGAGAGAGAGAGTCTGTTTTAAATCCCTTGTTCTCAATGGTGATCTAACTAAAACCATACATGGACATTTGCTCCATTTCCCAAGTTTCCAAGTTTGAGTGTGGGTGTCTGTTTGTGTGCCATTGCATATTGTTGTACGTTAACCGTTGGAAACTGTCATATAAATTCTGTCGTCACACTCCCTCCTACACTTGTTTAATATTTAGTGTTTCACAACCCATTAACTTTAAATCCTGGGCGAAACATTAAAACATAGAGAAAAAGTCACTCCCGTTATTTTCGGTATTAGACGTGTCTTTTCCACACCAGAAAAGTTTGCCTGCTCGACTGACCGCTTCTACGACAATGACTCAGACTCAAACCCCTGTAGAGGGCCGTTAAGATGCTTTTGTTTTGGGCAGTTGATCTCTTCTTCCTGCTTTACGAGATGAGAAGATGAGTCGTCCTTACCAAAGGTCAAGTATCAAAGCCTTGCAGGGGTCTGTGTGGTTAAACCAGCAGTTGGGCGGGTTTGGAACAGCCAACTCTCTAGTCGGAGCCTTTGGGAAGTTTGCTGGAAATCGAATGTTGGCAAACATTTTGAAAAGGCGTTTGTTATGTTTGAGGCTAAATCTATTGAAACAGAACAAGGGTGGGGGTGGTGCGCTTTCGTGAGGGTGATGTGAGGACAGCTGCGGAAGGAACACATGCATCCACACACACACACACACACGCACACGCACACACACACACGCACACACACACCCACACACACACCCACACACACACACACACACACACACACACACACACACGCACAAATCAAATCAAATTTATTTGTATAGCCCTTTTTACACGCAAGCATGTCACAGAGGGCTTCACATATGCCCATAGAACTGCCCCTCAACCAACCTAAACCCTCACACCCACACACCCACCTACACACACACACACACACACTCCCCCACACACACCCACACACACACACACACACACACACGGGTAATTTAATTTTTCTTGGTGTGTCTGCTCATCCCTCATAAGCCTGTGTAACCACCGGTCTGTGCATCACACACTAAATGCTGTTGTCACGACAGCTCGGCCAAAGTCATATTTATCTTCTGCAGAGAAGTCCTCAAGACTCAATCCAGGCTTTAGCAAAACAAGAAAACGCAATTATAGGATTTTTTTTGTTTATACTGCTAGCCGGTGGTTTCTCAATTAAACTCCTCGGTTCTTTTTTTGCAAGTGGCTTTCATGTCTGACTGGTCCTTTTATTGTCCTCCTATAAAAAATGTGGTAGGTTTGGAAGGTTTGTAGGTCTGACAATTCATATTTTGTATCTGTTTTTAGGAATACATCAAACAATTAGTGCTTTTTCCTTATGGCTTTTCTGTTGTGATCTGAGACTCGGTTGAGCAGTAAAGGAAGTGAACTTCTTGTGGATCTTGAACATCATTCATTCGTATCCTTAAAGGCATTGTCTGCCACTACCCCTGTGGTTTTACAAACCACTTTTGAGTCGACTCAAAAGACACTCTTTCTACATTTACATTTAGTCATTTAGCAGACGCTCTTATCCAGAGCGACTTACAGTAAGTACAGGGACATTCCCCCGAGGCAAGTAGGGTGAAGTGCCTTGTCCAAGGACACAACGTCATTTGACACGTCCGGGAATCGAACTGACAACCTTCAGATTACTAGCCCGCTTCCCTCACCGCTCAGCCACCTGACTCCCCCTTTCTTTCCTCTGTGTCACAGCACCCCTCGTTCCTTGGTGTGTCAGCGTTGTGGTTTCACTCTTACGTGGCAGGGCGAAAGATGCACTGCATGCTGGGACGTGTCATTGTCAGCTCGGGGGAACTGTGGCATTACACCAAAGCAACCGCCACAAAATACATCCTCGCTGGGTTCGGTTTCTCTCAGCAGGGAAAAAAAAAACCCGGCTGCTATCTCCACTCCTGATGGCTTTAGCTGTGAGAGAGAGAGCATGCGTATGTGTGGCCCTGGACCATTATTTCCTGAAGAAACGACAGCCTCGATTCAAGACTGTGTTTTTCTAGCCAGCCGACTGACTGATTGCTGTTGACGTTAACGCTGTTTTCCATGAGACATTTGTTAGAAAACCCAGCAATATTTCATAAGCTGTTGTTGTTTTTATGAATTGTTAGGTCTGGCCTTTTAACTCTAGCATGCTAAAATCAACCAGTCTCTAAAACAACTTAACGGCAAAATTATCATGGGCATTGTTGATGCTGGAGAGGCTTGGTGCCAGATCTCAAGAGCGTTGGCAAGGAAATCTGAACTTCAGAGGCCAAGACAAACAAGCCACTCAGCCATTTGTAAAGCCGACAGAGTTAATAAAGTTTACAGCGATTTAAATGGGAGTGGCTGAACAAATTAATTGTGAGAAAGACGTGAAGTAGGACAACGGTTCTGGAGCTGACGTCCCAACAAAGCAATTTGCCAGGATCTTGGAATAGCCTGGCTCAAGTGGTCCAAAGTAGACCTAGTTGAAAAGAAGAATGTTGATGCTATGCTGTTGTAATTCTACCCAGACTTCTCATTCTATATGCAGTCTATTATAATTCATGACTAATGATACACTTTCTCACAATCTTCCATAACTGTAAGGCAAGAAAGCTGTCAGCACAGCATCATTAAATTGTTGTGTCTCAAAAATAACTAATTTGTTTCCACAGCCTAAGACTTTGACTATGCCTTGGACACAGAAACTGGTCAAGCCGAGTGTGTATGTGTAGTGTGTGTGTGTGTGTGTGTGTGTGGGGGGGGGGCTTACTGCAGCTGTGTTTGTTTTATAAGCTCCTCGTGGTTTGGCCACTGCGCTGTGGTTGGGCCGTGTGGGTTAGAGGGAGGTGTGAGGAGGCTGTTAAAGATGGCATGCTCAGGCCAGGTGTGTGTGTGTGTGTGTGAGTCTCTCCCTCCATGTGTGTCCTCGTCCAGCTAAGCGAGGGTGTAAAACGCTAGCTCACCATCCCGGATCCCTGACAGGGATCTGGGAGACAGCCGAGGTCAGGGACAGTCATTCGGGATAGGGTCATCGTGTGGTAATGTGTTCAGCTGAGCTCTGGGATTTACCCATGTGTTCTGGGCTTTTGGTCATCTCTGCGACGCAGCACAGGCCTCAGTGCAGCGGCACCCCAGACATCTCTCCCCACTTGGGGGATCACACCCACTTGACCTTCAGCCTGTTCAACCTGTGGAAACACATGTCTTTATCCCTCGTAAAAACGGACATGTTTTGATCTCGGCGGGAAAAAACCACACCCAACCAGCTCTGAAAGGGTTAAAGGGTTAACGGGTCTCTCACACACACTTCCTCGCAGTCAACACAGACAGAGCTGTTCCCCCCCCCCCCCCTCCTCCTGGCGACCGGCCCAAGGCTAACAGCTAACGGCGTCCTAGCTAACCAGTAAGCCGCCCCTCGCTCGTTAACTTCCGTCAGACCAGGCGAGAGGAAGGTTCAGAGTCAGAGCTGTCACTTGAAACGCAAAACCCTCCTCCTTACCCTCAAGCCCTGTTGCCGTGACGATATCCCCCCCTTTTCTCCCCCCTCCTTGTTCCTGCGTTTTGCTTACGGCTCCCCTTCGGCGTTCCCAGGCTCCAATGGCAGAGCTCCCAGCCCCGGGCAGAGAGAGCGGGAACGAGAGAAACGGAGAGAGTGAGAACCAGCAAGGGGGAGAGAGAGGGAGAGAGAGACTGAGGGAATGAAGGAAGACCACGTTTCCTAGGAGACGTAAACAGGGAGTTCTCTCGATCCAAATGACTTCAAATCCTCCAGCAGCTCCGTCAGGGGTGGGGGCAGTGGAGGCTTAGCCCATGCTGCACACAAGCTGGGGGGGGGGCTGAGGAGACAAGGAGGGGGGCGGTATGGGGGGGGTATGGGAGCTGCACTGATGAGGAGAGCGGTTTGCTGTTACACATGCACAGCCTCTGGCTTTTGTGGATGCAGTGTCTGTGTGTGTGTGTGTGTGTTTGAGGTCAGGTGAAACTTTGCCTAAACCGTGGATAAACTAAGACGCCTCATATCGATTTCAGTTGAGAGTTTATGCTTTGACTCTATTTTGATCGGACAATAGGTCACCCACATTCCTTCACCCACTGGACTTTTTTGTTTATTTTTTGGCTCCCGCTAAACATACTGATCTGTGATGGAAAAAGAAAATACTCCAATTAGGGAATACTTGGACGGCCTCAAGTGTTTATACCTCTCAAACCGAGAAGCACTGTCGAACCCGTGTATCATGTAGGTCTATTCCTAGGTGTCCTCGTGTTTGTGTGTACGACACAGAGTCATCCTTCACGGCCTGACACACGCTATAAACATGTCCTCCATCACACAGACTGAGTTTCACCCTCACGGCCTTGGTGAGCGTGACCCCCCACCCCCCAACGACCCCCAAGAGCACCTCGTGATAAACATTTCCAGAGGAAGTTCGATATGTGCCCAAGGCTCTCAAGGGCTACATTGAGCTCTGGTTGCGTTGCAGTGGGACCGTTTACAACGCGACACGTCTTTTGGTAGCTGTGTTTTTTCGCTGCTGAGGCGTGGGAGTGTAGGCAGCAGAGGATTTTTAGGTCTCCCCCTTCCTCCTCATCTGCCCCCATCATTCACTCTCTCCTTCCTTTACTGACCCCCCCTCCATCCTCCCTCCCCTTCTCTCTCTCCACATTTTTTAAGGAGCCTTTGCTCTATATCCACTGTGTGTGTGTGTGAGAGACAGAGAGAGTGTAGCCCTAGTCATGTCTGGTGTGAATCCCTTTATTGTTGTCAGCTCTGGCACCTGTTTCGGGGTGATTCATCTGGTGGTGGTGGTGGTGGTGGGGAAAAAAAAACAAAAACGTAATTTGAATGAAAGGCCCGTCTCTCGTCATCCTAACCCTTGTGAGATCTAACATCAACACCCGAGTCTCTCCGGTGAGGCGTTGCTATGATCCACAGCCCAACAGGTGCTCCGGACAGATGACGAGGGCGGTCTCTGTCCGTTCTCACGATGCCAGGCCGCGGCCCAGTGTGGGGCTCACGCTCGCTCCTCTGTCTCTCAGGCGCTGTTTCCTTTTTTCTTTTTCTTTTTTCGTTTGCTTCCAGCATGACACGGCCTTTGTCATCATGCCGCATGCATGTCAGTGATGTTTGATGTTTTGGATTTGATATTATTGAATCAAACCTCATTTTGGCATGTGCTCACACCTGCTCTCTCTCCCTCTCTCTCTCTCCCTCTCTCTCTCCCTCTTCCTCTCTCTCTCTCTCTCTCTCTCTCTCTCTCTCTCTCTCTCTCTCTCTCTCTCTCTCTCCCTCTCTCTCTTCCTCTCTATGTCTCTCCGCCTCTCTCTTCCTCTCTCTATGTCTCTCTCCCCTCTCCCTCTCTCTCTTCCTCTCTCTCCCCCCCCCCCCCCTTTCCAGTCCAAGGTCTCTCAGAAGCAACAGAGGATGATAAAGAACCGTGAGTCTGCGTCTCTGTCGCGGGTGAAGAAGAAGGAGTACCTGCTCACCCTGGAGGCCCGCCTGCAGCTGGCGCTGACGGAGAACCAGGCGCTCAAGAGCGAGAACGGCACCCTGAAGAGGCAGCTGGAGGGTCTGCTGACCGAGGTGAGGCAGCTGGAGGCAGTTGGAGGGTCTCCTCACCGAGGTGAGGCAGCTGGAGGCAGTTGGAGGGTCTGCTCACCGAGGTGAGGCCTCCGGCCAAACGCTCAGACGCACGCACCAACGCGTGAACATAAAACATACATAAGAAAGAATATCTCATCTTTAACATGCATGCGCACTCAATCACACACTGCGATTCGGTGATGAGTCGAATCTGATCTGACACTGCCGGTAAACTCTTTCACTTCCATTATCCTGGCGGGATGTTAGAAGTTCCTATGGTGCGCGAGATAACGCCAAGTGTTTCCTCTTCCTGTAGAACACCGTGCTGAAGGCGCCCGCGTCCAAGAAGAGAGCGGTGTGTCTGATGGCTGTGATGGTGCTGCTCGTGCTCAACGTCGGACCAACGAGGTGTGTGTGTGTAGTGCGGTCCGGCTTCTGCTAGATCCGATTTCAGAGGCCTAAAAGCCTCTTGTCCCCCCGTTCTCCAGGGTGCGGGCCACATTTCAGCGAGTTGCCAATCTGCTATTTCAACGTCTGTGTTACCAGCTCACACCCCCTTTCTCTCTCGTCCTCTCCTCCCCTCGTCCTCTCTCCCTCCTCCCGTCCTCTCTCCCTTCTCCTCCCGTCCTCTCTCCCTCCTCCTCTCCTCCCTCCCCTCGTCCTCTCTCCCTCCTCCCGTCCTCTCTCCCTCCTCCTCCCGTCCTCTCTCCCTCCTCCTCCCGTCCTCTCTCCCTCCTCCTCCCGTCCTCTCTCCCTCCTCCTCTCCTCCTTCCCCTCGTCCTCTCCTCCCCCTGTCCTCTCCTCCCCTCGTCCTCTCTCCCTCCTCCTCCCGTCCTCTCTCCCTCCTCCTCTCCTCCCTCCCCTCGTTATCTCCTCCCCTCGTCCTCTCTCCCTCCTCCCCTCGTCCTCTCTCCCTCCTCCCGTCCTCTCTCCCTCCTCCTCCCGTCCTCTCTCCCTCCTCCTCTCCTCCCTCCCCTCGTCCTCTCCTCCCCCCGTCCTCTCCTCCCCTCGTCCTCTCTCCCTCCTCTCGTCCTCTCTCCCTCCTCTCCTCCCTCCCCTCGTCCTCTCCTCCACCACAGTCTGTTTGGGCCCGGCCTTGGCTCCAAGCTCCAGGCCGGCTCCGTCCACAGCGGCAGACACCTGCTCGGCTTCTCCCCAGACACGGGGGCCGAGCCGGGCCCCGAGGATGCAGTCACCGACAGGTAGTGAGCTCACACACCAAGCACGGCCCCCCATCATGTGTCCGTGTACACGCTATGTCACTGTGGACCAGGATACACCTGGCCCCGGCTCTGTGGGGCCCAAAACCAGGTCATTACTGACACATATACACATATCCAGGTGCTGACTGACCATGTCCTGAAACCTGCCTAGCGACAGACGTGTAACCTTGAGGAGGGGGGGGAGGGGGGGGCGGGGGGGAACCTAAGGGGGGGGGAACCTAAGGCTAAGGCTAACCTAAGGCTGTACGTTATTGTTCTCCGTTTATTTGGGTTGTGAGTTCTATTTTTTGAGGAGGAAACTCAAAACCGGAGTCTCAGGTCTCATTTGCAAATTGCTTCAATAACACGCGTGTCTTGCGCTCGCTAGCGCGGCGCTCTACGTCGTTTTGAACCGCTTTCTTAACGTCTCGTGTGGGGGGGGGGGGTCCCCGCCAGACGCTGTCTGTGTTCTGTCAGGGTCTGCGTGTGCAGGGCAGGGGAACATCTTAATACCAACCAATTCTGGTTCTGCGGTGTCTGGTTTCCCCTCTGCCATTAGGCTAGGCTCTGGACAGGAAGGAACACATTAGCCCAAAGAGAGAGGGGGGGGGGTGACAGAACTGTGTGTGGTGGGGTGGGTGGGGGTAAGGGGGTACGGGGGTGGGGTAGCTTGTTATGTAACCCAATCCAGACATTCTTTTTGGACAGGGAATAGCAGGGGTTAATATGCCCCAGTCAGTAAGAGTTATCTCAAAGTCTCAGTGGTCTGTACCATAATTGCTGACTAACCACATCAGTGGCCATATTTACCATGTTCACTCAGACTGGGGGGGTGGGGGGTCACTGGGCTGTACATCATCACACCAGGAACACTATACATCCCAGTTCCACAGAGACATGACTGTAAACCAGGCAACGACTACCGGCTAGTGATATAACTTGTGGCCTCTTCCTGAAACAACAAAGGCCGCCTTGACCACCGTCTCGTTTATGATATTTCTACGCGCAGTTTAGTCTGGCCCCAGATTTATTTCCTTTGCTCAGGCCCGGCCCGCTATCTGTGTTGTAGTTCTGAGTTCAGCTGGCTCTTATTCCTGTTTCCGGCGTAGCTCCCTAACTCGCTGTCAGCAGAACTTTATCCCGGGAGTTGTTCAAAATGCCGTCCTGGAGTTACCACTAGTTATTCTAGTCTTAGTGTCGACAGCCTGTGGACACATCGTAATAGGAGCTCAGCACTTCCTGGTGTAGGCGACTCAGCAGTCTTGCTTGGGAGGCGACACCTAGCCGACTGTCGAACGGAGATGTTTTATTGCTCAGTTTGGCAAGTGCGGAAGTCAACACTGGTTTAATTGCCTCCATATTGAAGCTGCTGGTTTCATTTTGGCTCGACCCAGTGCTGCACGGAGGCCTGTCTCAGTAGGGCCTTTGGAGACCGGTGTTCCGGAGAATTCAGTCCCCCCTTCCTTGCCCGTGTGCTCGAAATCATGACGTTTTCTCTTGTTGCTTGTTTGAGATGAATGTGATTTATATAATCGCGTGTGTCAACCTTTCAAAACGTTTTGTAGAAAATATTTGTCAAATATTTTACATCAGTCTTTTACACTGAGAACACAGGGGGAACAGATTTCCCTGGAGGCCTGAGGAAATTGGCTCCCCCCTTCTGTTTATTACAGTCTGGACATTTATACAGCAATACAGTGATGCTGGTGATGTATGTTACTGTGATCATTATGTATAGCAAGTTCCATCTATACGTCAGTATTTTACACTGAGAACACAGGGGGAACAGCTTTCCCTAGGGGAAATCTGATTATTATTTTTGTATTATTGTTTTGGGTAGAAAAACGTTTCTAATGGTTTTCATTTTTGTTGTCTTTTTTTTCTTCGAATTCCTCATACAGTTGTAGACCAAGTTAACACAGAACTTTTGTTGTCGCTGTCTCTGATTTCTGTCTTTTGGTTTCTCTCTCTCTTTCTGTTTATTTCTATTCTCTTTCTCTCTTCTAGCTCTCAGGATAAGGCTCTGATGGTGATGAAGGAGCCTGGCTTTCTCCAACCCCCTTCCCCCTGCCTACCTCCTGTAAACAGGACCAAGTGCATTGAGTCAGTACTGACTTCTAGTCCATCTACTCATTTCTCTGCTGTTCCATTGGTCGGTTTCTAATCGTCTCTGATTTGATTGACAGGTTGACCCATGAGCTGCGAGGCTGGGTCCATCGTCACGAGGTGCAGCAGACTAAATACAGACGGATGAACAAGCCAGCCAGGACCATCCTGGTATATAGTCCTCCCCCACCCAACTCACACGCACACGCACACGCACACACACACGCACTGGCCCATACCAGAACATTGGGAACCCAGTCAAAAGTCGATCTCACATAACATGTTAATTGAAAAGCTCATTCAGACACTAATCCTCCCAACTCTCATTCAGTCTCTCAATCCCTTTTTTTCCCTGCCTCTCGCCAAACTCATGGCTTTTTTTTTTCTACTGAGTGGAATCCAGCAAGACTGAATAAAGTAAACAGGGGTTTACCAAGGATTAATACCCCCTTTTTCTAATCCATCAATATGAAATTCCAATCTGATGGCATATGTCAGGGTTTGACGACTGAAAGTTAGTCTCGGACAGTGGCTATGCCTACTGGGTGCTGTCCATGAGAACGAAAAATTTAGCAGGATTGCTTGGATTCCAACATGCTGCAGGATTACTGTGTAGTACAGTAGGTCGTTCTCCTCAGATGCACTGATTCTTGTAATAGTGTGAGGTCATGGGCTGGATTATTTATGGTTAGATTATGTATACAAGTGTGCATTATATGCTAAAAGAAAAAAAACATTTGTTGAATGTGATTTGTTTTCATTAAAAAAAGAGGATTTTAGCATGGTTACATTTTTAGCTCAGCAGTTTTGAACTATTTCTTAAAAGTAGTTCAAACTCTTAGGGAGTCAGGTGGCTGAGCGGTTAGGGAAGCGGGCTAGTAATCACAAGGTTGCCAGTTCGATTCCCGGCCGTGCAAAATGACGTTGTGTCCTTGGGCAAGGCACTTCACCCTACTTGCCTCGGGGGGTATGTCCCTGTACTTACTGTAAGTCGCTCTGGATAAGAGCATCTGCTAAATGACTAAATGTAAAAGAGGAACTGCGCCTCATGATAAGGTCAGGCAGGATGAAGTGAGATTCTGCATAAATTAAACACTGCGGGAGGATTTGCTCAGCATGAGGGTCTGTCTGAGCTAGACTTTAATTCTGCCCAACACTCAACCCATAGCTAACACCCATTCAACACTCAGACGTTAGCCTTGGCAGAGCCGTAGAGACAGGTGTTGATGGCTAGCCGTTTCCTAGACGCTAGCTTTAATTAGCGCTGTCCATAATGCCAGCACCAGCAGAGTTAACCGTGGTTAACAAACACAGGAATACCCTTTGTCAACGACTGCTATTTGTGCTGTTTGCCAAGGAAACGCTTGGGGTTTTTGGAGTTAGTTGGGCCATGAAGCACACAGCTGTCGTAGTGCACGAAACACCACACAATGTAGCGAAGAAAGGGGGGGGAAATTAAGGCGAATCCCTAAACATATATATTATGATTTTTTGCCTGCTTACTATCCCCTCTGTCGCAGAAACGAGACGAGAAGGAACCCAGTGGTGCCCAGATTGTGACGGTGGAATATACAGACACCTCAGAGGAAAAGTTAGTTATTTTACTGTAATTTACTGTTACATGTAATAATATCAGAACATATTACTGTATAATACTGATGTGCTGTTGATGTAATGAAGACTTTCATTTATTAAGGACATTCAAGTTTATAAATTCACTAACAGTTTTTACTGTCTTTTTACAGTTGAAACTTTGGAACTACTTCAAACATTTATGTCCTTGCATAGTTTTCTTGGTTGCCTTCTTAGTAGGTTTAAAAAATCTACTATTAACTAAAGCAACATTACTGTTCCTCAAAGTTGGATATCTGACCATATACAGTATGTATAATTGGAAAACAAGCATAGGAAATCCCATGTGGACAATGTATATTCTTAACATGTCGTTTTGTTTTCGGTGGTCTTCTGGGCCTGTGTGATGTTTCTATTTATAAAACTTTTATGTTTTAGCCCCACATTTCTCTCATAGCTTTGACTTTCCCACTCCATAAATCCTGTTGAGAGCCAGCCAGTCACTCACGGCAACAGTAGCTAAGGAAGCCAATTTCCCTGTACAAGCTGTTAGACCTGTGGGATTCTGAGAATGTTGCCCTGGGCTGGGACTCAGAATTACGGCTTTATCTACTGACAAGTATTAATTAAATGATCTTAAACAGTGATAACAGGGTTTTTTTGGGGGGGAGGGAGGGCTAGTTTGTTGCTTTGTGAGTATCATAAGAGACCCTGTTTGTAAAGTGGGTGTGGTTGTCTCTTCAGGAGCCACGGTAGCGAGCTACAGGTGTACTACGCCCCCCACCGCACCTACAGCGACCTCTATGACGAGATCAATCGCCGCGGCGACACTTTCTACGTGGTGTCTTTCCGCAGGGTGAGTCATGCGATCGTCGTGTAATGTGTTTGCACTTGTAGGAGGTTCCCAGACAGCATACATGGTTTAGCCCTAGGAAATGACATCATGTTTTTATTCAGATTAATTATGTAACAAATCAGTTGGGATTTATCTGGACGGCTTCATGCACGATTCATATTTCTTTTCGCTCTAAGTACATGATTTCCTTGTCTCTCAGCCAGTCCTAATGTCATGATAACGCCCGATTGGATGCAGATGGGTTTACTTATGGATGATTAATAACACATAGAGACCCAAATCTGGCAATGGTTGGTTTTCCTTGGGAAGCCAGACGATTCCTTTTGAAGGTAGCGTACACAGAATGTCATTATGACTATAGAAGGTTCCAGAATCCAACTTCATCACAATAGACTTGGCCTCCTCGCACTTCAGTTCAGGTGACGGGACATTAACATCACTAGGCGCCTTCCTCGGGCGATTTGGTTTGAGAGGGGAAAAGAAGGGGGGGGGGGCGTCAGGGGTGAAATGTTTGCGGCCTGAACACACCCTAGGGTGTAGTTCCCACTCTCAATCTGGCCCCACGCCAGTTATAATCACCAAGACGATTGAAGAAGTGTTCTTCAATATTCAAGTCACGACCAAATGTCAGTATTAATCCGGTTTTGCTTTATTCTAAAACACCCTTTTACTTTTATACCTGGTTTTAATTATCCGTGTCTATGTGACTAACGACGGACATCGGAAGGAATTCATGTAATTGCTTTTGTTTTTCTAAGTCCGCTCCATCTGACAAGTAGTATCAAGGGAAGGCTCTCTATTTTCAACAACTACAGCCTTGACTAACAGAGAGGAACTCTGTTAGTCAAGTCAGTTACAGTTAAACATTTCACCACTTTCCATTTTACCCATGAAGTTATCTACATAAAACCCCTTGTTCAGTTCCATTCTTCTGGGCTGATTTGCCCCAAAATTAAGTCCACATTAACAACAATGTTTGTTAAAAAAACCCACATGGTTTCGTATTCTGTTAAAAAATCACAATGAATGTCAAACATTTGTTGGTGTTCTTTTCACTGAAGACATGTTCCCCGTAAACACATGTCCTGGCTAGAGAAGGCCTGGCAAGAAGGCAGCTCTTGGCTAATCTCTTGAGCACCTACAGACCCAGCAGTGTGCTCTTAGAAAGCTCACATTCAGTCTTCTATTGTCAACGTGTAAGTTCATGACCCCCCTTGTCGCCAAAGACCTGCTCGGTGTTGACTTGGCGATGACAGGAATTACGCCAGCTATGTCTCCTCCTGAGTTCACGTGGTCTGTAGGTCAAGTGGAGATGCATGAGCTCTGGACTTTGCTCCTGTCCGTCAGGAAGGCGGCTCACTGAAGTTAACATTTAGTCATTTAGCAGACGCTCTTATCCAGAGCGACTTACAGTAAGTACAGGGACATTCCCCCTGAGGCAAGTAGGGTGAAGTGCCTTGCCCAAGGACACAACATCATTTTGGCACAGCCGGGAATCGAACTGGCAACTTTCTGATTACTGGCCCGATTCCCTCACCGCTCAGCCACCTGACTCCTTAGTCCGCAGTTAGGTTTCATGAGTACACATGAGGAGATGATACATTTACATTTATTCATTTAGCAGATGCTTTTATAGCGAGTCAGGTGGCTGAGCGGTTAGGGAATCGGGCTAGTAATCTGAAGGTTGCCAGTTCGATTCCTGGCCGTGTCAATTGACGTTGTGTCCTTGGGCAAGGCACTTAACCCTACTTGCCTCAGGGGGAATGTCCCTGTACTTACTGTAAGTCGCTCTGGCTAAGAGCGTCTGCTAAATGACTAAAAGTGCATAGGTCACTGATCGAGATAGCCCCAAAAACATTGCGGGTAGCCAAAACATGAAGCATACATTGTGGAAACCAAATAAGTGCCAATGGGAAAGAACCATTAAGAGCATGTAGTTAAACAAGTTACAATTAAACAACATGAACCTGCAAGACTGTACCTGTACCTGGACACAGGAGTTAAAGGAATGATTTAGAAGATGGGGTGGCATACTGAGACTGGCATACCTAGCAGTCGTCACCCTTGTCAACGTTGACCTTGTTGATTGTCTTGTTATTTGACAGCCTCTTGGGCTTTTTCCGAAGAGTCAAATAAACCCCCTTTTCAGGGTTTATTTGCATGTGTTTTGTTTCCTGGGTTTCAGGGGGGGGGTGTCCTGCGGGGGGGGGGGGGGGGGGGGGTGCTTTTGTTTTTCCATCCCATTTCGTGTGATGTTTGAACAAGCCTGCCAAAGCTCTGGACTTCATTTGAGATTTGTTTAAACTCTGAAGCAATGAGCACCAAACTTCATTTTTGTTTTTGGTCGAATGACCAATGATAATCGCATTGTTGGGTTCATCCTGAAGATCTTATGAACTGCTTCGGTGGTCATCTTGTGTGCCGTGACATGGCCCTGCACGTCCCCGCGCCGCTTTTGTCTTTGGCGGACTCTCTTGAGGTGATGGAAAGTAATCAACACGCTTCCGGTGTCCTCGGCACCTGCGACTTGGCGTGCGAGACGAGGTGAGGTGGTGGAAAGAGCCTCGGGCCAGCGTCCAGGAAGGTTCCAGTAACCCGAACCCTCGTCGTAGCAGCTGCCATGTCATCTTGGCAGTCGTGCGGGTCTCTGACGAGAGGAGGTTTTTCCTTCCTGCTCCCTCTGCCCATGGTCCTCTCTCCTCTCTTCTTCTCAGACATGTCATCATACTATTGTCTTTCTGTCTTGTCGCGTGTCCTATTTTCTGCACGCCGGCTACCTCATAGCCCATCGTTCCTCCTCGTGCACGATTCTCCTACTCGTCGTGTTGCTTCTCTGTGGCGCCTAGTGTTCCAAAAGAGGCTGGTCTACAGCAGCTCTGTGGCCTCCAAACTATTGTTCCAGCACCTCCCCTCCCCCCCCAATCTCCTTCCCTGGCCTCTAATCAGGCCGCTAAATTCCATCCCATCACCCGGACCAGGAGAGTCGAAGGCCTGGGATGGGGATAGCAGGACTCTGGTTGGCCCCTATGCCAGACCTCTCGCCCTTTTCTGGAAGGGGAAACGTGGGATGTAGATCAGATCAGAGGAGGACATCCTCCACCCCTGCTCTCTCTTTCTCTTTCTTTGAGTTCTCTCCATGTGTTTGCTTTAACGGCGATTACCATGTTTCCCAGTGGCCTACTTAACGGCTGATAGATGGAAAACCCGTTGTGCTTCTTTAACTCCCTGAGACCCATCTTGTCGTCTCTCCTCGGCGGGCACGTCAAAGCCCAGGCCCAAAGTTTAACCGACAGCAAGTTGTGTCATGTGTGGAAAAGAGGAGATCAGGGAAGCGTCATAGTGGTTTTTATGACCTATCCTATCTGT
Organism: Osmerus mordax; assembly: GCF_038355195.1. Taxonomy (NCBI): domain Eukaryota; kingdom Metazoa; phylum Chordata; class Actinopteri; order Osmeriformes; family Osmeridae; genus Osmerus; species Osmerus mordax. The sequence continues at coordinate 8,904,238 of NC_090076.1, read as the reverse complement.
ACTTTAGGCCAGGAGAAGAGCGAGTGTGACAGTTTGTTATGCTAGTGGCGACTGGCTCACACATGTTTGCTATCGCACCAACATTCCTCTAACATCTTCTGAACGCATGTCATTTACCTCCATTAGTACCTCTCGCTTTCTTGCTCTTTCCCCTTGTTTTTTTCTTTTCTTTTTTGGGGCGCTTTCATTTGACTCCCATTTGACTTGGACGCGTTTAACCTGTACCCCCTGTGTCACATACGCTTACTAACTTAATTGTGTTTCCAGGGTCCGTTACGCCCCAAGATCCCCACACCAGTTAGACTTACAGATGTCAACTGTTTGACAACTGTCTCAATTTCAAAGCTTAACCACTTAAAACCTTTGAACTGAGGGGCGGGGCACGTACCCATGTGGCTGCGTCGTGACTTTTGAATACCATCTTTATGGGTCCCTGTGAATGGGGGGGGGGGGGGGGGGGGCGGAGGCTTTCATGTTTGCTATCGTTGTCTTTGACTGTGAACTTTCTGGCCTCTTAGTACCCCGTCTGTGTGTGTTTGAGAGCTGGCGCCTCGTTGTTACATAGTGTAGGGGGTCAGATGGCTGAGCGGTTAGGGAGTCGGGTTATTAATCAGAAGGTTGCCGGTTCGGTTGCCGGTTCGATTCCTGGCCGTGCAAAATTACATTGTGTCCTTGGGCAAGGCACTTCACCCTACTTGCCTCGAGGAGAATGTCCCTGTACTTACTGTAAGTCGCTTTGGATAAGAGCATCTGCTAAATGACTAAATGTAAAATGTAAATTGTAGTGTGACGGCGTCGAAGAGGGTGAGCTTCAGACGCATGTTTGTGCTGTGGTCACCAGCTGCCGGTCGACTCCTCCCCGAAGGCTTGCGCCAGAACGTTCTCGAACATGACTCTGTGTGACCTCTGACCTTTGCGTTCCCAGGATCACCTGCTCCTTCCTGCCACCAGCCACAACAAAGGACGCCGCCCCAAGATGTCTATGGTGCTGCCAGCCATGAACATAAACGGTAAGAGAAATGATTCCTCCACCCCATTCCCCTGTGTGTCATGCGGTCATCCAGCCACAGTTGGCTTCCAGAAGATAGTTTCCGGAGACTGGCTCTTCCCCAGATTCCGGAATCATTTCCCAGAACCAATGAAGGGTTCAGTGTTTACACAACTGTAATTCACAGAGCCCACTCCATGTTAAACTGGTTACACAAAGAAAACTGACTGGTGACATGGCAGAGATGTTCAGCTGTAGCTCCACTCACAGGGGGAAAGGAGATTTTACTTTGTTCTCGGACCAAAAAGAGGATTCCCATAACCCAGTTTGATAAGGCTATGGAGAAACAACTCTCATATTTAGTGTTTTAAGGTGTAGCTTGATGCACATCTCTTTATGGTGAGTTGCTGCAGTATCTTCCTTCCACAGAGCCCATGCCAGTTTGACGTAATCAGCTCCTGTTATCACGGCTCACCCTCTGGTTATATGCTGGGTTGTTTTTCTGCAGCGTCGAAGGGAAGTGTCAACAGTTCACAGCCATGACGGACGTTCACAATCTCTGTGTTTCTCCCTAGTCCTTTTTCATCTCTCCCTCTCTCTCATTCCCTCTCTAAATATCTCTCTCGATCTCGATCCCTCTCCCGAGAGACACATTCACACTACACAAAAGAGTCCTGGAATGAAAGCTTGACAATGCTCAGTGTAAAGTTTGCAGATGGAGGTCGTCTTTCAGGGACTTGGCGCCAGTTCTGTAAGATCTCAATCAAGAAGTTGATGGACTAAATAAACAGGAAGGAGGAATAGTAACCCAGTCTCAGCATCCCGTCTTGAGTACCTCAGTACCAGCTACATGAACATACTCTTTTCCCCTGTGTCCTTATATGGGCACAGATGAACCATTATCATGAGCGCCTTGTTAGTGTAGTACCACCAAAGTGTTCAGATGTGGAGAGCGTTCATCGAACTAATTAGCTTGAATCCTCAGTTGATGTTTTTAGCAGTAAAATATCAAGTGTCTTTGAATGAGGAAGTCAGGTGGCTGAGCGGTTAGAGAATCGGGCTAGTAATCAGAAGGTCGCCGGTTCGATTCCCGGCTGTGCATAATGACGTTGTGTCCTTGGGCAAGGCACTTCACCCTACTTGCCTCGGGGAAATGTCCCTGTACTTACTGTAAGTCGCTCTGGATAAGAGCGTCTGCTAAATGACTAAATGTAAATGTAATGTCAGACTTGCTTAAGTCCACCTCTAAAAGACCTAGGTGACCTGTTGCTCCAACGCTACAGCCAAAATATTTCCTAAGATCGAGAGAATGCTTTTGTTTGGCTACAGCTTCGATTACATCATTTCTGTTTGTCCCTGTGGCCTCATTCTCTACACCACCACCAATGAAGTTTTGATGGAAAAGAAGATAAATTAGTTGACCATGAAGATTGGCATGCATTTTAAATGTCTTGATCACCAATGCCTGGTCAAGCATCAAGTCTCCGACCCATGAAAAAAAATAGCTTTGTGTTTAGAGAAACGCCGGGAGGACAGAGTGAGGAATTCTTGAGTAACTAATCTGTTGTTCTTGGCCTATCAACTATCCCTTATCACTGACCCGCCCTCTCTTCTTCACCTCTCTATCCCAGTGTCTCTCGCTCTCTCGTTCTGGCTCTGGCCATAGCATCAGATTTGATTAGCGCTAAGCTAGCCCAGAGTGAAGTGAGTCAATGCAACGTGATCCCCTTGCTCAGCAGGGAAGACTCAGGCATTGGGAAATACTCGGGGGGGCAGTTTTGAGAGGATGAAGATGAATGAAGGTAAACATTGTTCTTGGTTGGTCCTGTCAGACAAGAATGCTAAAGCCAGGTTGCTCAGTTGACCCATTGAAATTTGGACTAAATGGAGAAACCCTATAGCTGCTTTACATTTAATTGCCTTGAGTCCCAAACAAAAGTATTATTCAGTGGAAGATGCAGTGTCTTTGCGAAGTTGGTTACCACGACAAAATTACATATTTAATCTGTAGTGGAAGCATGCACACGTCCAACTACCTTGGGTAAATCCAAACATTGTGCTTGCGTGTGTGTGCTCCCCACACACACGCCAGATGTGCCCGCTCTCTCGTCTCATAAATCAGGCTTTGGAAGCTTGTAGTTTACCTAACGCTTTGGTCCTGTTAGGAAACCAACAATAGTAAGTCTTTGCACCTTAAAACGTTTTCGGCTTGTCTTGTCACATTTGATTAATTTGATTGTACACTTCCAAAAGTCTGAGTGTGATAATCTTGTTTTTAGATTTTAAATCTAGATTAGTTTGTTTCTAGTATACATGGCTTATCTAGTGACTTAATTTAAGTAAATGACACGTCATTTTTGGATATCTTTTCAAGTGAAAGGTTCATACTGCCCTGGCAGCCACATGTACTTGTTTCAAGCATAAGCAAGCTCCAAACTAATATGTTTGCACTTAAATTTGACAGAGCCTTTTTGCAGCGTAGCTAATCTATTTTTAGGTGGTCTGCGATCTACCGTCTTCTACCCTGGCTGTTCCTGGTGGTCTGACCCTGACCTTATGAGCGCAGCGTGTTGTACTTTTACATACA